>NW_015387400.1:298300-327167 GCF_001527695.2 Protobothrops mucrosquamatus
CCTCCACCATCGTGTGCAAAAAAAAAAGATTCAATCAATCAATTTCAACTTTTTGCGGGGAAAAAAATGATCTCGCAGAGTTGGAATTGATTGATTGAACTTTTTAGTCCCACCCAGTCTGCCATTAGTGCTGCAGCCACGCCCACCCAATGGGCCATACCCACCCAATGAGCCATGCCCACCTGGCACCCGACTATACGTAAGTGGGTTTTGGGTTGCAGTTTGGGGACTCGGTCTCTAAAAGGTTTGCCATCACTGGTATAGGGTTTCCTGCCTGAACAGGGGGTTGGACAAGATGACCTCCAAGGTCCCTTCCAAATTTTTATTATTATTATTATTATTATTATTATTATTATTATTATTATTATTATTATTATTATTATTATTATTATTGTTGTTGTTGTTGTTGTTGTTGTTGTTGTTGTTGTTGTTGTTGTTAATTTTGTACAAACGTTTGTGGTACCATCTCTAGAGATATTTATTCTCAATTCCCATAGGTTTCCATAGATTATGCTTAGAATAGATGATTTTGAATCAACATGACTCATGCCTTGTTTTCTTCTGGATGAATGGTATGGTGAAATGCAAAGAGGAACTAGCTCTGGGAGCTAGCCTATATAACGACCTGCCTCTGCACCCGGCTTCTCGAGTGCATCATCATCCCTAATCGCAGCTTGAGAAACAGCATCTGAGATCCCCCAAGAGGGGAGGGAGACAAGGCACAGAGATGTTTTGACAGCCACCCCCCGGTCACTTGTACACGCACCAGAAGAGTGATTGAGGATCGAAGAACAACCATCGGGGCCAGGGACAGGCCGCCAGATGCGGAGCAACTGGGCACATTACAGACGAGCACAATCAACGGGCCGATGATGCGTTCGAGAAGCCGGGCGCAGAAGCAGGCGGTTACATAAATCGGCTCCCAGATCTCCTTTCATTCCAGCTCTGACGACGTCAGCAGTTTGGCCGATGAAAGCTTATTGACTTTTTATCTACAGGCTTGTTTGCATTAAATGGTCTTGATTATTTTATCCTGGTGTTCGCTTTTCTTTTTGACATAATCACCATTCAAATTGAGGCACTTTTCATAACGTCTTACAATTCCTTAGTAGTAGTTGCTCAGCACGCCAAATCTGGGCTATGGGAGTGTGTGTGATCAAAAACATCCCAAACGGAACTGCTTCAAAAGTTCTTGGGTGCGTCTAGCAGAGTTTGGGCGAGCATTATTGTGAACCAACACCACACCGGAAGTCAGTATGCCCCCACGCTTGTTATGGATGGCTTGACTGATTTTTTGTAATGTTTGTAATGTTTCACAGTAGACTTCTGAATTGATGGTCGAGTCACGCTCCATGAACTTCACTCCTTTGGCATATTCACATTTGGCGGGATTTTCTATGGCACCATTTCCGGTGTGGTGTTGTTTCACGATAATGCTCACCCGCACACCACTGGATGCACATCCAAGAACTTTTGAAGCAGTTCCATTTGGGATGTTTTTGATCACCCACCCCCCATAGCCCAGATTTGTAAGACGTTATGACAAGTGCCTCAATTTCAATGGTGATTATGTCAAAAAGTAATGTAATATTGTAGTTTACTAATAAATATAATAAAAGTTCTGTATCTGCAAGTGTCTGCCATTGGTAACCAAATGGAGGTTATTTCTGAATTGCCCTCATATACCACAGGTGATCATAATCCATTGATTGTTGTATCTCCCACCTACCCCATCCACCCCCACCCTTTAATTCATCTGCATTGAAATGGTGGTTTTCTCATCACAGGTTATATTTACGTAGAGGCTAAATGTTTAAAACCTGTTCAGGATATTTTGACTTGCCAAATAGCCTGAATATTCCCTTCCAGTTCTGGGATTTTGTGACAATTTAGCTAATTGACTAGATATCATTCTATATGGCAGTAGAATATTGCTTAAGAGAGGAAGTTCCAAAATATGGGCTTTGAATGGTCACAGTAAATAAGTTCAAATGTTCAATAAAATGGTAACATGCATAGACCTGAAAAAGTGTTACACATAGAAGGATCCTTTTTAGGGGTCAAAGTTCACACTCTGACTCTGCTCCAGGAAACTTCTTTCTGTTCTCTACCCCTTCCATTTTCTGATTTCTGATTTCCATTTTCTAATTTCTGATTTCTCCACTACTTCTGATTTTCTGATTTTCATTTATTCTTCTAATAGAAAATCTGTGCATTTGTAACATTTGGAAAATTCCTCAGGTATACTGCTCTGTGTGTAAATGATACTACTCAGGGAACAGGAGGACAAGAATATTAAGAATTATTTTCTTCCTCTCTCCTTGATATCCATCCATTATTTCCCCACAATAAGTGGTCATTGTCAGGTTTGTGACTGACCCAAGATCACTCAACGGCTTCCATGACAAAGGAGGATGTGAACCTCTGTGTTTCTATTCCTAGCCCAACATGTCAACCAATGTACCATATTGTGTTAGTGTACAGCATATCCAAGAATTCCAATCTAAGGAAGCAGCTTAGAGAACATATTTTATTGAACATATCATGATACAGAGTCAATGCATTATGATAAACCCAATAGCCTAATTGGTACGGAATAACTCACACTCCAATCTTCATCAATAGTTACCTAATCAAGATTGAACTGAATTCAAAAGCTGTAATTCCAAATACATGATCAGGGATCATTCACTATATTGCCTATTTTATGCTTGTAGTACTAAACCACAGTAGCTCTCCTACAATCCTTTTATCACAGGATCATCACATGAAAAGAACAAAAACATCTGCTTTTAACCTACCCTGTTGTCCATTGCTTTCTCCACCTTTGCTAAAGTAAGCTTGTCAGAGAATACATGCACGTTATCATTGGAAATGGATTGTGAACAGATTTGTTCTTCTTAACTTCTCAACAAAGTCCTATGCTATGAGATTTGGGACAATTCAGGGATATCATATAGAAGGATAAATTCATTTAAGGAAATCAGAAACAGAAAGTATATTATTAACCCAATGAACAAGGGATATTGAATATGTAGAACGATGTCCCAGAATTCTTCTAAACATGACTTCATCGTTAAAAAATAATTCTCAGGTCCAATAAAGCAGATTGGAAATGAGAGAATGCAATTAGGACAAAAGAAAACATGATTTTACTAGAAAGAGGTAGGTCCAGGAGTCTGGCAAAGATTATGGATGTTACAGACCTCTGAAATTGGGATGGAACCAGATTGGGGTGGTTGATTTAAATGTAAAGCTGAATTTTAAAAAAAGGGAGAGGGAATTCTATCAGACAGAAAAGATAAAATGTTGCAAATGAGATAGGCAGCCATGGATGTTTAATTCTATTTAGCTCTATTCATAAAATTTATTGAATTTTAGTAGTTGCCACCTTTTATCATACATTTATGAGAAACATTTTCTTCCCTACCATCTTCAAAATCATCAGGAGTTTAAAGCTTCATGATTCCGTTTTTTAAAAATATATATTTTATTGTTTTTTTCCCCACTCAATAATTGAACAGTGTGTTGTCTGGGTTACATTTGTAAAAGAATCATTAACAATTAATTTCTATAATCCATATTCCACATATTAATTTTAGTTGATTTCCACTTTCCCCAAAATAACCTCTTTTGCAAGCATTGGGTTAATACAATTCTTATTATTTTGATAAATAACAATTTAATATATAATTTTTTCCCAATATACCTAAAATAATAATCATATTAGTATAATATTTCTTTTCTATTCAATCATTCTGATTGCCTCATCATAAATCCTGTTACAATCCTTATTTTAGTTTATTTCTCCCACCAAATTCTAGATATTCTTGCTGGTGAAGATTTTCTCAAAGGTTAATTACATTTACATTTACAAATTTAACTCTATTTTTTTCCATATAAGCCATCTCACACTTTTACATTTCTTAAGAAATAGATAAAACAGTGAAAAGAGAAAGAAAAAAAAAAGAAAAGAAAAAGAAAAAAGAGAAAAGAGAAAGGAAAACAAGAGTAAAGACACATAAGAAATAACATACTATTTAAAATATCTATCCCTCCTAGGCTAATACATATTTATTTCCTTAATTTCTTATTCTTTTTAACCATAATTAAGAATATATTTAATCTTTAATCTTTAAACATTCCATTCAATATATCTAGTCCTCTAGTCCTTTAACTCTTACTCACAACATTTTTTTTAAATTTTCTTAGATTCAGTCACATTTAAGTATCTAAAACGGAAAAGTATCCGAAGCTTCATGTTTCCTATCATAAAAGATGGAGATTACCAAATGCTTTAGAAAGTCATTTTTCAGGTCAGATAATGATATTTTAGGTTGGCATCTAAAAAGTATATTGAACCACCGAAAGCACCAAAACTCCTCTCTTGCATTTTTTCAATGAACATCTTATATTTTATCCTCTGATTCAAATGATCCTTCTTCAATAAACTACCACTAGGATGTCCAAAGCTTGCAATAGATTCCCCAGATCAAATAGCAAAAGAAAGGAACTCATGGAGTAGATTAATATTGCTGCCAGTACAGATTTGTGAGAAAAGTTGGTAACTTTTCATTGTGAATGAAGAATATTGAAAAGCTGACATTCCATTCCAAAGGATTCTTGAGATTCAACCTTGATTGAAGCAATGGGTATTAGTATCACAGTTTCAAATACTGGGCAAGGGGAATTCAGCTCCTGCTTCTTACAAGGAAAAGGAAAAGCAAGGAAAAATAATGGGAAAACATCTTTGACGGATAGACCTTCAACTCTAACAACAACAACAACGATGACAACAACAACAACGATAACAACAAAAACGACAACAACAAAAACAACAACAACAGTAATAATAATAATAATAATAATAATAATAATAATAATAATAATAATAATAATAATAATAATAATAATAATAATAATAATAATAATAATGTTGGAAGGGACCTTGGAGGTCTTCTAGTCCAATCCCCTGCTCAGGCAGGAAATCCCATACCATTTCAGACAAATGGTTGTCCAGTCTCTTCTTAAAACTTCCAGTGTTGGAGCATTCACAACTTCTGGAGGCAGATTGTTCCACTGATCAATTGTTCTCACTGTCAGGAAATTTCTCCTTAGTTCTAGGTTGCTTCTCTCCTTGATTAGTTTCCATCCGTTGCTTCTTGTCCTGCCTTCAGGCACCTTGGAAAATAGCTTGACTCCCTCTTCTTTGTGGCAACCCCTGAGATATTGGAATATGGCTATCATGTCACCCCTGGTCCTTCTTTTCATTAAACTAGACAAACCCAATTCCAGCAACCGTTCTTCATATGTTTTAGCCTCCAGTCCTCTGAAGCATAGGATTGCTTCTCCAAAGAGATCTATGTTTTAGGGAAAGCTGGAATCCTTTTTCTTAACACTTTGCAAACGGCTTCCTTCACTTCATTGTTCCTAATGGTGTAAATGAAAGGATTTAGCACTGGGGCGACTATGGAGTTCACCACAGAAACAGACTTGATTACACCAAAGGAAGAATTCTTGACGGTTGGTCTTAAGTAGACAAAAAAGACTGATCCGTAGAAAATGCAGACTACAATCAGATGGGAAGCACAGGTAGAAAAAGCTCTCTGCTGACTGGTGGTTGAAGACATTCGGAGAATGGTGCAAATGATGAAGAGGTAAGAAATGAGGGTGAAAAGCAGGGAGGACATCACCACAAGTATAGTAACAAGGAAGCCAAGAACTTCAATGACATCTATATCTCCACCTGCAATTTGCAACACGGGTCCAACATCGCAGAAGAAATGATCTATAATGTTGGAGGCACAGAAGGGAAGGTTTGCAACCATTACTACCTGGTAAATTATGGAGGAAAAACCTACAAACCAGGCGGTTATTGCCAGTTTAAGGCAGACCCCCGAAGTCATGATAATGGCATATCTCAAAGGATGGCAAATAGCTAAGTATCTGTCCAAGGATATCAAAGTGATGATGAAAAATTCAGTGACCCCGAAAAGGAAATAGAAGCATATCTGTATGATGCAGCAATAAAAACAGATGGAATTACTAGCAGAGATATAATTGATCAACAACTTAGGTATGAAGGCTGTGGTATGCCCAATGTCAATTAAAGAAAGGTTGCTAAGGAAGAAATACATGGGTTTCTGGAGATGGCGATCTATGCTTACTATTACAATAATGAGCCCATTGCCCATCAGACAGAAGACATAAAGCAGAAAGACACTGACGTACATCACCCTTTCCATTTCCCAAATACTTGGCAGTCCAACAAGAATAAATTCGGATGTCCTTGTACAGTTGGTCAGATTCATGTTTCCTTGTGTTACAAAGAGGGGGTGGTGGTGTGGTGGCTCAGTGTTAAGATGCTGAGCTTGTCAGCTGATAACTTGTATGTTTTTGTGGATTTCAGCTCACAGAGTTTGCCGTTTCTTTGCATCCTAGGAGAGCAACATCCGCCACTACTTAGGATTGAACTCTCAAACTTCCGAGTGGGAGGTGAGTGTCTTCACCACTAGGTCGCCACACCGAGCATCCTCCTTCTACACAACAGGTGCCTAAAAAGCTCTCCACCCATATCTTGACTTGTTCTTCCTTCATTACCTACCTTGTCTTCTACAAATACTTTTCAATCCATTTCTCCATCCATTTAGAAAGACAATGTTTTGAAGAGATCATAGAAAATAATACATCGTATGTTGAGGGTGAAATGGTAGTCTTACTGAGAAATACTTTCTATAACTTTTAAAGAAAATAACAGAGTAACAGAGTTAGAAAGGATCTTGGAGTTCTTCTAATCCAAACCCCTGCTCAAGCAGGAGACCCTATACCATTTAAGATAAATGGTGTCCAATCTTTTCTTAATAAACCTCCAGTGATGGAGCACTCACAACCTCTGGAGACAAGTCATTCCACTGACTGTCAGAAATTTCTTCTTAGTTCCAGGTTGCTTCTCTCCTTGATTAGTTTCCATCCTTTGCTTCTTGTCCTGCCTTCAGCTGCTTTGGAGAATAGCTTGACTCACTCTTCTTTGTGGCAGGCCCTGAGATATTGGAACACTGCTAAAAACATTTAGCAGATTGAATCATAGAAAGTTTATTTACTGATTCTCTACAGGAACTTGGGAGATAGTGTCTAAGGATGTTTGCCTTTAATTTCCCATGAGTATCCATGCACTACACCTACAATATATTCAAGGCTGATATCATTTTGAAAGCAAACTTCAAGTGCCATCCCAAGATAGGAGGTTTTCTAGAGGCACTCTGAAGACACATCAGCAAAGATAAACTGTGCAAAGATAAACTCTTTTATATTTGGTTTAATTCCCATTTCTCTTCAGCTGAAGAAAGAGAAAATGTAAAACTTTCACTAATGCAGTGGTTTATTTTCTTCAGAAGCTTAAGACACCATTTGTAGATATATTTTTTTCTTTAAATTCCCATTAAAATCCATAGACTATTTTTAGAATAGAATAGAATAGAATAGAATAGAATAGAATAGAATAGAATAGAATAGAATAGAATAGAATAGAATAGAATAACAGAATCAAAATGGACCAGCCCCCTGCTCAGGCAGGAAACCCTATATCAGTGGTGGCGAACCTATGGCACGGGTCCCAGAGGCGGCACTCACGCCATCACCCCAGTCCTAGTCCTTCAGCTGGGTTTTATAAAACCTTTTCAGTTTAGGCCTCCACCACCATGTGTACAAAAAAAAAAAAGGTTCAATCAGTCAATTTCAATTTCTTGCGGGAAAAAAAAGATCTTGCAAAGTTGGAACTGATTGATTGAACTTTTTAGTCCCACCCAGTCTGCTGTTACCACTGCAGCCACGTCCACCCAATGGGCCACACCCACCCAATGAGCCACACCCACCCAATGGGCCACACCCACCCGGTACCCGACGATGCATAAGTGGGTTTTGGGTTGCAGTTTGGGCACTCGGTCTCTAAAAGGTTTGCCATCACTGCCCTATATCATTTCTGACAAATGGTTCTTAAAAAACTTGGAGCATTCACAACTTCTGGAGGCAATGGCATGAAGATGGCATGGAATCAGTAAGACTCATGTCTGGTTTTATTTGGATCAAATTCTAAGAGCCATTCTCAGAAATGGAGTCTGCTATATTATTATTATCTTGGACTGCAAGGCGTTCAAACTGGTCAGTCATAGAAGAGATCAACTCTGACTGCTCCTTAGAAGGCCAGATCCTGAAGTTGAAACTCAAATACTTTGGCCACCTAATGGGGGCGACAGAGAATGAGGTGGCTGGATGAAGTCCAGAGAGAGAGAGAGAGGGGGGGGGGGGGGGGGGGGGGGGGGGGGGAGGGAGGGAGGGAGAGAGAGAGAGAGAGAGCAAAGTATGAGCAATGAGAAATCCTTGGGCCACATTCGTCCCCTTCTTCTGTTGCCCTCAATCTTTCCCAGCATTAGGCCCTTCTCCAGTGAGTCCTTCCTTCTCATTAGGTGGCCAAAGTATTTGAGTTTCAACTTCAGGATCTGGCCTTCTAAGGAGTAGTCGGGGTTGAGCTCTTTTAGGACTGACCGGTTTGAACGCCTTGCAGTCCAAGATAATAATAATATAGCAGACTCCATTTCTAAGAATGGCTCTTAGAATTTGATCCAAATAAAACCAGACATGAGTCTTACTGATTCCATGCCATCTTCATGCCATTGCCTCCAGAAGTTGTGAATGCTCCGAACTGTTTGTCAGAAATGATATAGGGCAGTGCTGGCGAAACCTTTAGAGACCCAGTGCCCAAACTGCAACCCAAAACCCACTTATGCATCGTCGGTTGCCGGGTGGGTGTTGCCCATTGGGTGGGTGTGGCTCATTGGGTGGGTGTGGCCCATTGGGTGGGTGTGGCTGCAGTGGTAACAGCAGACTGGGTGGGACTAAAAAGTTCAATCAATCATTTCCAACTTTGCAAGATCTTTTTTTTCCCGTGAGAAATTGAAATTGACTGATTGATTGAACCTTTTTTTTTTTGTACACGGCGGCGGAGACCTAAAGTGAAAAGGTTTTATAAAACCCAGCTGAAGGCCTAGGACTGGGGTGATGGTGTGTGTGCCCACAGAGAGGGTTCTGAGTGCAGCCTCTGGCACCAGTGCCATAGGTTCGCCACCACTGATATAGGGTTTCCTGCCTGAGCAGGGGGCTGGTCCATTCCGATTCTTTTATTCTATTCTATTCTATTCTATTCTATTCTATTCTATTCTATTCTATTCTGTTCTGTTCTGTTCTGTTCTGTTCTGTTCTGTTCTGTTCTATTCCACTCCATTCCATATCTTCTCTTCTCTTCTCTTCTCTTCTCTTCTCTTCTCTTCTCTTCTCCTCTCCTCTTCTCTTCTCTTCTTTTCCACTCCATTCCACTCCACTCCATTCCACTCCACTCCACTCCATATATTCTATTCTATTCTATTCTATTCTATTCTATTCTATTCTATTCTATTCTATTCTATTCTATTTCATTCCACTCCATTCCATTCCATATCTTCTCTTCTCTTCTCTTCTCTTCTCTTCTCTTCTCTTCTCTTCTCTTCCACTCCACTCCACTCCACTCCACTCCAGTCTACTCCACTCCATATCTTCTATTCTATTCTATTATATTCTATTCTATTCTATTCTATTCTATTCTGTTCTGTTCTGTTCTGTTCTGTTCTATTCCACTCCATTCCATATCTTCTCTTCTCTTCTCTTCTCTTCTCTTCTCTTCTCTTCTCTTCTCTTCTCTTCTCTTCTCTTCTCTTCTCTTCTCTTCTTTTCCACTCCATTCCACTCCACTCCATTCCACTCCACTCCACTCCATATATTCTATTCTATTCTATTCTATTCTATTCTATTCTATTCTATTCTATTCTATTCTATTCTATTTCGTTCCACTCCATTCCATTCCATATCTTCTCTTCTCTTCTCTTCTCTTCTCTTCTCTTCTCTTCTCTTCTCTTCCACTCCACTCCACTCCACTCCACTCCAGTCTACTCCACTCCATATATTCTATTCTATTCTATTCTATTCTATTCTATTCTATTCTATTCTATTCTATTCCATTACATTACATTACATTACATTAAGTCATTTTTTTCAGTGGTGTTGTAATTTTGAACAGTCATTAAGTTGAATTGTTGTAAGTTGAGGACCACCTGTAGAGTTAGTTAGAGAGCTACATATCCACTGAAACACTGGGAGTTAAAACAATCCAGATGGTGCTTTCAGGTTCACTTTAAACATTATGTTTCAGTACAAGTGCAGACTTTTGAAAGTGAGAATTGGGACAAATGATCAATGTCTGAAACTTTTCACACAGAGACAGATGTGGATGTACAGGAACAAGAAAACGTTTAAGTTTAGCACCTTGGCTAAAGTGAATTATTTTATTTTTATTTTTTTAATTCTGTCATGCTATCAGGTTATTTTAAGAATAAATTAAAGTATTTCTACATCCATGTATGTGTTATTATGCATATTATTTTATGCATATTGTATCATATATTATATTAGTAAATATAATAATAAAAAAGGGTTTGCCCTGACTTTTTTTTTTTTTTTTTTTTTTTTTTTTTTTTTTTTTTTTTTTTTTTTTTTTTTTTTTTTTTTTTTTTTTTTTTTTTTTTTTTTTTGGGCTTTCCTGTTTTTGTTAGTTGCCTAAGTTCAGTTTCTCACACTTGGGGACAGTTTTAGTTTTTTCAAGTTTCAAAAAAGTTGGTATGCATTTCGATGCATGCTTTTTTAAACAGATACATTTTTGTCTGCAAACTCATATGTGAACCATTTTCATATATTATCTCTAATTGAATGCACTTGGAATATTATTTTTATGAATTTGTGACTTTCATACAGATGCTTCCTTTAAATATACTCTCTTCAATACTTATCAAATTCATTACAAATTCAATTTTGAATAATTTAATTAAAGATCTATGTTCATTCAAAAAGGCAATATTAGAAAAATTCCCCATGAATGTTCAATAGCCCTTCTCCTTCCTTCCTTCCTTCCTTCCTTCCTTCCTTCCTTCCTTCCTTCCTTCCTTCCTTCCTTCCTTCCTTTCTTTCTTCCTTCCTTCCTTCCTTCTCATCATTCCCATCTCCTTCCTTCCTTCTCATTCCCATCTCCCTCCCTTCTTTCCCTTCCCATCCCATCCCATCCCATCCCATCCCATCCCATCCCATAGAAAATAGGATTGGCAGCTTTTTCCTGCCAAAAATTAGACCCAGCCAAGAATTCTTAATTGAACAGTAACACTTTTAGTTCCCTAAGATCCTACCTTCACCTTCTAAAAAATAATAAATAAATAAATAACCTCTGCAATGTGAGCTCTAAAGCTACTATGGGTAATTTTTCCCCCTTTCACTTCCATGGAAAAAGAGAACATTTCATAAGAAAAATAGTATGGGAAGAAAACATTATGTGGAAGAACCACAAATTATTGAATTTACTGAGCCTTCAAGACTCGGCAGAATTAATCATATATACCCAGAAGCTGACAAATCTGGGAGCAAAAGTTAGTATTTGATCCAAACTTATATCAAGTTCATGCCTTGGTGATTCAAGATATTATTTTCTTAGCATCATGTCTGGATTCACATGGGAAATGAGAAAAAGACTCCTCTGGAGATATTATCCCAAGTGTCTATGAAAAAAATCACTCCATAACTTCTCATTTCTATGATCTAATGTCCAGAAAAGGCTTTAAATACTAGGTAAAGTGTTGTTGTTTTTTTAACCAGAGTGGATAAAATGTTTCTTTGAAATCCACTGAAACCAGAACATCATGTTTGCAGTTCCAGAATCTCCATGAGAACTTGTAAAAAGAGGTTTTTATTTTTACATCTTATTCTTAAGAATGCTTGGATATCTGCATGTGGAAATATGTTACTTGTGTTCTTCCAGTGGGTTAGGATGCAACCAAGATTACACAAAGAGAGAGAGAGAGATAAATTTACTAAATATTCATTTACAAGAATCTATGTGGATGTCTACAAATTATTCCAAAGTTGCTTTTTCAAGAGGCAACTGGACTTTCTTTGTTTTTCCTTGAAGACATTTCAGTTGAGGAAGCTACTTGGATGAGAAGTGAAACATCTTCAAGGAAAAGCAAAGAAAGTCTAGTTGCCTCTGAAAAAGCATCTTTGGGACAACCATGACTTGGATGACTGAGAATCTCCATAAAATGTCTACGAGCTAATGACCATGAATTTTATTATTTATTTGGTGGGACATTCTGCACTGATTTTCTTCAATATCTCAACATATTTCCTATTTGCAGAATATCATAATTTTCTATCTTACTTTCATAACTGCTTATCCATTCACCATCTTCATTTTCTCTGTGGTATTCGCAGCAGAACATCCAGATTCAGAACATCCAGATTCAGCCATAGTTTCATTCCATACAGCATTAACCTTGTGAACTCTCAAACCTCCTCCTTCCATTATATATTCAAGATGTACAGTATTTAATATTTATTTGTTAAGTATATGTAGGGGTGTGGGTCTATACATATGTTGTATATAGTATGTGTTTCACTTTGAGAGCAGGCAACTAAATTTCATTTTTGATGTGTCCCATTGTGCCCACAGTAAAAAAAATGACAATAAAGGTTATCTTGTCTTGTCTTGTCTTGTCTTGTCTTGTCTTGTCTTGTCTTGTCTTGCCTTGTCTTGTCTTATCTTGTCTTGTCTTACCTTACCTTATCTTATTTTATCTTATCTTATCTTTCTCTCAGCAACACATTTGTGTTCCATATCCAGATGAGTTTCCATCTACAAATGTTCTCCTACTATTCTCAACATCTTCCATCAAACTCTGGATTTTGTTCATCAGTATTTTCTATCTACAGAAGATACAAAAGCTGGAAGGATGAATAATGCTTTAAATGAAAGACCTGAAATTCCAATAAATTAAGTCTTGGCAATAGTACAAGTGCATTTATCGTACTAAATGTGCTACTAGGTTTTACATGTTGCAAACACAACAGTAATTCATGAAAACTGTGTTTAGAAATGTGCTTAAAGAGTAAGTCAGGGAAAACCTCATATTTTCCCTTCTTATAGGAGAACATGAATTTGACCAACTGTACGAGAGCGGTAGAGTTTATCCTTGTTGGACTGCCAAGTGTAGAGCGAATGGAAAGTGTGATGCATACAGGTATCTTTCTGCTCTACCTTCTCTGTCTGATGGGCAATGGGCTCATCATTGTCATGGTAATTTTGGACCCCCATCTCCAGAAGCCCATGTATTTCTTCCTTAGCAACCTGTCTTGCATTGACATTGGACACACCACAGCCTTTATTCCTAAATTGCTGGTCAACTATCTCTCTACAAACAATTCCATCTGCTTCTACTGCTGTATAACACAGCTGTTCTTTTACTTCTTCTTTGGCATTACAGAATTTTTCATCATCACTTTGATATCTTTGGACAGATTCTTAGCCATTTGCTATCCTTTGAGATACGCCACCATCATGACTTCTGGGGTTTGCTTTAAGCTATCGATGACCGCCTGGTTTGTGGTTCTTGTCTACATGATTTGTCAAGTAATAATGATAGCTAACCTACCCTTCTGCACATTCAACATTATCAATCATTTCTTTTGTGATGTTGGACCTGTATTAAAGATTGCAGGAGGAGATACACATCTCATTGAAGCCCTGGGTTTCCTTATTACTGTTGTTGTGGTGATGTCCTCCCTGCTTTTCACCCTCATTTCTTACCTCTTCATCATCTTCACCATTCTCCGAATGTCTTCAACAACCAGACAGCAGAGGGCCTTTTCTACCTGCGCTTCCCACCTGGTTGTGGTCTGCATTTTGTATGGGACAGTCTTTTTTGTCTATTTAAGGCCTACTATCAAGAATTCTTCCTTCGGTATAATCCGCTCCGTTTCTGTGGTGCATACTACCGTTGCTCCAGTGCTCAATCCGTTTGTTTATACTATTAGGAACAATGAAGTGAAAGAAGCCATTTGGAAAGCATTCAGAAAAAAGACTCCATCTTTCCCTAAAATCTAATCCCAGACTTGTTTGAAGGAGCAATCCCAATTCTTCAAGATGAGGAGTGGGTGAACTATCCATCAGCAATAGCGTACCATAACTTTACTCAAGGTAAGATTGAAGCAGCAACAGGTCAAAATCCATAATCCAGTATTTGAAACTATGGTGAAGGGAGCATCCATGGCTTCAATCCAAGTTGAATCCCAGAAAGAATTTATAATGGAAAGATAGATTTTGAATGTTCTTCAATCATGACAAAACAGATGTCACTTTTCTTATGAATCTGTACCAACGGTAATAGTGATCTCCTCTCTGGATTTCTTTGTTGTTAACTTTGACTTGGGAATCATTTTGCATCCCTTTGGATTTCCTGGTGCAGTTTATTGAAGGAAGACCATTGGAATTAACAATAGAATCCTTTATTGGTCAAGTGTGAAAAGACACATAAAGAATTTGTCTGCTGTGCATAAGCTCTCAGCATACATACAAGCAACAAGTGATAAACCATGATCATAATCATAAAACACAATCATTATAAATCATAAGATTCAAACTCAGTGATAGTCATAGGATACTAAATAAGCAAACAACTTAAATCATAATAGGATACTAAATAAAGATGATCAACATAAATCAGGAGATACAAGCAACCAAGTTATAGTCATAAGAAGCTAAGGAAATAGGTAATAGGAAAAATGAAGAGATGAGAAGGATACTAGGCAGTACAGCCCTCCTAGTTGGTTTGACATCCTAGGGCATTAGACAGTGTTGTGGGAATTAGTTGTTTAGCAGAGTTATAGCATGGGGGCAAGGGCAGGAAAGTGTGCCTGATTGTTTTGGCATGCAATAGCATCATCTTGAGGAAAGAAGTTGAAACAGTTTATGTCCAGGATGTGAGACTCTGTAGATATTTTCACAGCCCTCTTACTGCAGTATACAGGTCCTCAATGGAAGGCAGGCATGTTGCAATTATTGTTTCTGCAATCTTAACTATCTGTTGAAGTCTGTATCTATCTAGTTTGGTTGCTGTGCCAAACCAGACAGTTATAGAGGTGCAAATGACAGACTCAATATTTCCCCTGTAGAACTGAATCAACAGCTCCTTGATTAACGATGTTGTAAGGAGAAACCGTGATATAGTGGTTGGAAAAATGCAAGAGATAGGTCTTGGTGCTGTCCATGGTTCAGAATACCTTTCAGATAGTGCTCTGGAATTAAAAGATTATGACCTGGCATTAAAAAAAAACCTGACTTTGTAAGGCTTTTGGTGTTCTTCATCTTTGCTTACCAACCGTTCTTCCATTCACATCAGATATACTACAGCTTTCTTCCTTATCTTTCCTCGTAAGAAAGTCAAAGCTTCAAATTCTGTTCAATTTTGGAGGTGTTACGCAAGAAAGTATCATTTCTTAGAAACAGATGACAGAATTTGACAACTACCAAAATTCTACAATTTTTCTGAGTGGAGATAATTAGGGGCTCCTAAGCGACTGGGAACCTGTTCAGATAGATACCTTATTGAGGTGGCCTTTTTAAAAATCCTTTCTCTTCTGTGGATTGTATTATTGCTTTTATTATGTTTATTAATAACTTTTTTATATTGTACTTTTTTTTTGCTTTTATTTATTGTTCATGTTGTTTCTTGTTTGCCACTGAGAATTGCTTTTGCTGAGATGGCTGTATAAAAAAGATGTTGAGACTCTAGAAAGAGTACGGAGAAGAGTTACAAAGATGATTAGGGGACTGGAGGCTAAAACATATAAGGAACGGTTGCTGGAATTGGGTATGTCTAGTTTAACAAAGAGAAGGATGAGGGGGGACATGATAGCAGTGTTCCAATATCTCAGGGGCTGCCACAGAGAAGAGGGAGTCAAGCTATTTTCCAAGGCGCCTGAAGGCAGGACAAAGAGCAATGGGTGGAAGCTAACCAAAGAGAGAAGCAACCTAGAACTAAGGAGAAACTTCCTGACGGTTAGAACAATTAACCACTGGAACAACCTGCCTCCAGAAGCGGTGAATGCTCCAACACTGGAAGTTTTTAAGAAGAAATTGGACAGCCATTTGTCTGAAATGGTATAGGGTTTCCTGCCTGAGCAGGGGGTTGGACTAGATGACTGCCTAGGTCCCTTCTAACTTTTTCATTATTATATTATTAAATTTGATTAATAAAATAACTAACTAAATAAACTAATGTGTATCTCATTTGCAGCTTTTTATATTTACAAATATTTCTGTCTGATTGAACTTCCTGCCCCAATTTTTAATTTCATTTTATATTTAAATCAACCTCCCCATCTGGTGCCAGGCTGGAGCCTTCCAAAAATCAGAGGCCTGTGATTGCCATAATTTTATGCCAGCATGGATAAATATTCCTAGAACAATCTTCTAGTAAAATTTGGGGTGTCCCCCCCTCAGGTAGCCTTTTGTCATTTTTTTTTCATGCTTGTGTTCATTTTAAATCAGTTTTGTTGGATTTGAGAATTATTTTATAAATGATGCACTCATGTTTATAAGACTCCAGGCACATCTTTCCCAAAATATATGCCTTGCTCATTAGGTTAATAATAATATTTTTTTTTCTTTCTGATTCTCTTAAATGAATGTATCCATCCATATGATACAGGTAGTCCTCAACTTATGACAATTTGTTAAGTGGGTTTTACCCCCTTTTATGACCTTTCTTGCCACAGTTGTTAAGTGAATCACTGCAGTTGTTAAGTTAGTAACATGGTTGTTAAGTGAATCTGGCTTCCCCCATTGTCAGAAGGTCACAAAAGAGGATCACATGGACCCAGGATGCTGAGACTGTCATAAATATGAATCAGTTGCCAAGTGGCTAAATTTTGATGACATGACCATCAGGATGTTGCAATGGTCATAAGTGTGAAAAATGGTCATAAGTCACTTTTTTTCAATGTGTTGTAAATTTGAACAGTCACTAAATGAACTGTTCTATGTCAAGAACTATCTGTATGTAGGTAGTCCTTGATTCATGACCTTAATAGAGCCTGCCTATTACAGTCACAACTCTTCATAGTCATTATGTAAGAGAGCCATGTCATCCCCTTGCTTAACAACCTCCATACCTCTTCTCCGTGATGCGGTTGTTAAACAGAGCATGGGTTGCCTTAAGGTTGGGGGATGCCTTGAGAGGCGGAGAACAAGCCCCGGGTCCACCAGCTCCATGGTGCTCAAGACTTTTACCAACTCCTGAAGCAGCCCATGTTCCACTTCTCTTCCCTCAGGGACCCCCACCGGCCTCATGGAATAGAATAGAATAGAATAGAATAGAATAGAATAGAATAGAATAGAATAGAATAGAATAGAATAGAATAGAATGGACTTTGGAGGTCTTCTAGTCCAACCCCCTGCTCAAGCAGGAAACCCTATACCAGTGATGGCAAACCTTTTAGAGACCAAGTGCCCAAAAATTGGCCCCGCCCCCACTCCACCCCCCTGNGCTCAAGCAGGAAACCCTATACCAGTGATGGCGAACCTTTTAGAGACTGAGTGCCCAAAAATTTGCCCCACCACCACTCCACCCCCTGCCCCACCCCCATTCTGCCCCCCATCCTCTTCCCCACCTGCCCACAGGACCACTCACCGCCTCCAGGGCTCACCGCAGATCGCCCAGGCAGCCCAGCAGCACTATGGTGGCCACACCCTCTGCCCGTGCCCTTCAGCATCAACTGCATGATGGGGTGTGAGGGCAGAGTCTTGTCTACGCTGCTTGGCTGCCATGTCCTTGGCTGCGCTGCTCCGTGTGGGCCACGCTCGAGGGCGACTCTCCTTCAGGGGGGCTGCTGGAAAGGAGGGGGTTGTGGGGGGAGGCAAGGCTGGGGCAATGGCACGTGTGCCCACAGAGAGGGCTCTGCCTCTCTGTGCCATAGGTTCACCACCACTGCCCTATACCATTTCAGACAAATGGTTGTCCAATCTCTTCTTAAAAACTTCCAGTGTTGGAGCATTCACAGTCAGAAAATTTCTCCTTAGTTCTAGGTTGTTTCTCTCCTTGATTAGTTTCCATCCATTGCTTCTTATCCTGCCTTCAGGTACTTTGGAGAATAGCTTGACTCCCAACTCCTGAGATATTGGAAGACTGCTATCATGTCACCCCTAGTCCTTCTTTTCATTAAACTGGACATCCCCGATTCCAGCAACCGTTCTTTATATGTGTTTTAGCTTCCAGTCCCCTGATCATCTTTGCTGCTCTTCTCTGCACTCTTTCTAGGGTCTCAACATCTTTTTTATATTGTGGTGACCAAAACTGTATGCAGTATTCCAAGTGTGACCTTACCAAGGCCTTGTAAAGTGGTATTAACACTTCATGTGATATATTGAAACTTTTGGAAAGGCTTGAAATGGTTTTAATATATGGCTTAAAATTCCTTTAAGTCTATGGGCTTAATAAGTTAATCTTATTAAAATGAACATTGTCCCTTGCATGATTTATATTCTTAGAGGTATTCCTGGGTTAATATTGAATCAATATTTCCTTTCGGTTGATAAGTTACTCAAGGCAGTTACTGGGAAACTTGAGAAAGTGGATCACCAAGGTTCTCCTTAGCTAACTTGAGATTAGCATTTGAGGAAAGTAGCTTTAATTTATCTGATCTGTAAAAATATCATTACATTTTATCAGCCCTTTGCTGTTGGAATGAAAACGTAGTGGAATAATATCCTGCATGGGCTAAATTGGAATTATTATCGATTTCCTTTGAGATCTTGGAAAGTGATTCGAACAATCTGTAGCACAATTGTGTGTGTGTGTGTGTGTCACATCATCAAAATTCAGCCACTTTGCAACTAATTCATATTTATGACAGTCTCAGCATCCCGGGGCCATGTGATCCTCTTTTGTGACCTTCTGACAAGCAAAGTCCATGGGGAAGCCAGATTCACTTAACAACCATGTTACTAACTTAACAACTGCAGTGATTCACTTAACAACTGTGGCAAGAAAGGTCATAAAAGGGGGTAAAACTCACTTAACAAATGTCTCACTTAGCAAAAGAAATTGTGGTCATAAATTGAGGACTACCTGTGCCATATGGATGGATACATTCATTTAAGAGAATCAGAAAGAAAAATATTATTATTAACCTAATGAGCAAGGCATATATTTTGGGAAAGGTGTGCCTGGAGTCTTATAAACCTGAGTGCATCATTTATAAAATAATTCTCAAGTCCAACAAAACTGATTTGAAATGAACACAAGCATGAAAAAAAAAAATGACAAAAGGCTACCTGGGGGAGGGGGACCCAAATTTTACTAGAAGGTTGTTCTAGGAATATTTATCCATGCTGGCATAAAATTACGGCAATCACAGGCCTCTAATCTTTGGGAGGCCCCAGCCTGGCACCAGATGGGGAGGTTGATTTAAATATACAGTAAAACGAAATTAAAAATTGGGGCAGGAAGTTCAATCAGATAGAAATATTTGTTAATGTAAAAAGCTGCAAATGAGATACACATTAGTTTATTTAGTTAGTTATTTTATTAATCAAATTTATACAGCCATCTCACCAAAAGCAATTCTCGGTGGCAAACAAGAAACAACATGAACAATAAATAAAAGCAAAAAAATGTACAATATAAAAAAGTTATTAATAAACAACAGAAAAGCAATAATACAATCCACAGAAGAGAAAGGATTTTTTAAAAAGGCCACCTCAATAAGGCAGCTTTCTGAACAGGTTCCCAGTCGCTTAGGAGCCCCTAATTATCTCCACTCAGAAAAATTGTAGAATTTTGGTAGTGGTCAAATTCTGTCATCTGTTTCTAAGAAATGATACTTTCTTGCGTAACACCTCCAAAATTGAACAGAATTTGAAGCTTTGTCTTTCTTACCAGGAAAGATAAGGAAGAAAGCTGTAGTACATCTGATGTGAATGGAAGAACGGTTGGTAAGCAAAGATGAAGAACACCAAAAGCCTTAGAAAGTCAGGGTTTTTTTTAATGCCGGGTCATAATCTTTTAATTCCAGAGCACTATCTGAAAGGTATTCTGAACCATGGACAGCACCAAGACCTATCTCTTGCATTTTTCCAACCACTATATCACGGTTTCTCCTTACAACATCGTTAATCAAGGAGCTGTTGATTCAGTTCTACAGGGGAAATATTGAGTCTGTCATTTGCACCTCTATAACTGTCTGGTTTGGCAAAGCAACCAAACTAGATAGAAACAGACTTCAACAGATAGTTAAGATTGCAGAAACAATAATTGCAACATGCCTGCCTTCCATTGAGGACCTGTATACTCAGTAAAAGGGCTGTGAAAATATCTTCAGAGCCTTACATCCTGGACATAAACTGTTTCAACTTCTTTCCTCAAGATGATGCTATTGCATGCCAAAACAATCAGGCATACTTTCCTGCCCCCATGCTATAACTCTGCTAAACAACTAATTCCCACAATACTGTCTAATGCCCTAGGATGTCAAACCAACTAGGAGGGCTGTATTGCCTATTATCCTTCTCATCTCTTCATTTTTCCTATTACCCATTTCCTTAGCTTCTTATGACTATAACTTGGTTGCTTGTATCTCCTGATTTATGTTGATTGTCTTTATTTAGTATCTTATTATGAATTAAATTGTTTGCTTATTTAGTATCCTATGACTATCACTGAGTTTGAATCTTATGATTTATGATGATTGTGTTTTATGATTATGATCATGGTTTATCACTTGTTGCTTGTATGTATGCTGAGAGCTTATGCACAGCAGACAAATTCTTTATGTGTCTTTTCACACTTGACCAATAAAGGATTCTATTGTTAATTCCAATGGTCTTCCTTCAATAAACTGCACTAGGAAATCCAAAGGGATGCAACATGATTCCCAAGTCAAAGTTAACAACAAAGAAATCCAGAGAGCAGATCACTATTACTGCTGGTACAGATTCATAAGAAAAGTGACATCTATTTTGTCATGATTGAAGAACATTCAAAATCTATCTTTCCATTATAAATTCTTCCTGGGATTCAACTTGGATTGAAGCCATGGATGCTCCCTTCACCATAGTTTCAAATACTGGATTATGGATGTTGACCTGTTGCTGCTTCAATCTTACCTTGAGTAAAGTTATGGTACGCTATTGCTGATGGATAGTTCACCCACTCCTCATCTTGAAGAATTGGGATTGCTCCTTCAAACAGGTCTGGGGTTAGATTTTAGGGAAAGCTGGAGTCTTTTTTCTGAATGCTTTCCAAATGGCTTCTTTCACTTCATTGTTCCTAATAGTATAAACAAACGGATTGAGCACTGGAGCAATGGTAGTATGCACCACAGAAACAGAGCGGATTATACCAAAGGAAGAATTCTTGATAGTAGGCCTTAAATAGACAAAAAAGACTGTCCCATACAAAATGCAGACCACAACCAGGTGGGAAGCGCAGGTAGAAAAGGCCCTCTGCTGTCTGGTTGTTGAAGACATTCGGAGAATAGTGAAGATGATGAAGAGGTAAGAAATGAGGGTGAAAAGCAGGGAGGACATCACCACAACTACAGTAATAAGGAAACCCAGGGCTTCAATGAGATGTGTATCTCCTCCTGCAATCTTTAATACAGGTCCAACATCACAAAAGAAATGATTGATAATGTTGAATGTGCAGAAGGGTAGGTTAGCTATCATTATTACATGACAAATCATGTAAACAAGAACCACAAACCAGACGGTCATCGATAGCTTAAAGCAAACCCCAGAAGTCATGATGATGGTGTATCTCAAAGGATAGCAAATGGCTAAGAATCTGTCCAAAGATATCAAAGTGATGATGAAAAATTCTGTAACGCCAAAGAAGAAGTAAAAGAACAGCTGTGTTATACAGCAGTAGAAGCAGATGGAATTGTTTGTAGAGAGATAGTTGACCAGCAATTTAGGAATAAAGGTTGTGGTGTGTCCAATGTCAATGCAAGACAGGTTGCTAAGGAAGAAATACATGGGCTTCTGGAGATGGGGGTCCAAAATTACCATGACAATGATGAGCCCATTGCCCATCAGGCAGAGAAGGTAGAGCAGAAAGATGCCTGTATGCATCACACTTTCCATTTGCTCTACACTTGGCAGTCCAACCAGGATAAACTCTACCACTCTCGTACAGTTGGTCAAATTCATATTCTCCTATAAGAAGGGAAAATATGAGGTTTTCACTGAGTTACTCTTTAAGCACATTTCTAAACACAGTTTTCATGAATTACTGTTGTGTTTGCAACATTTAAAACCTAGTAGCACATTTAGTACGATAAATGCACTTGTACTATTGCCAAGACTTAATTTATTGGAATTTCAGGTCTTTCATTTAAAGCATTATTCATCCTTCCAGCTTTTGTATCTTCTGTAGATAGAAAATATTGATGAACAAAATCCAGAGTTTGATGGAAGATGTTGAGAATAGTAGGAGAACATTTGTAGATGGAAACTCATCTGGATATGGAACACAAATGCGTTGCTGAGAGAAAGATAAGATAAGATAAAATGAGATAAGGTAAGGTAAGGTAAGGTAAGGTAAGACAAGACAAGACAAGACAAGACAAGACAAGACAAGACAAGATAACATTTATTGTCATTTTTTTACTGTGGGCACAATGGGACACATCAAAAATGAAATTTAGTTGCCTGCTCTCAAAGTGAAACACATACATGACACCCACCTAAAACATACTATATACAACATATGTATAGACCCACACCTCTACATATACTTAACAAATAAATATTAAATACTGTCCATCTTGAATATATAACGGAATTATGAGGTTACCAAGGTTAATGCTGTGTGGAATGAAACTATGGCTGAATCTGGATGTTCTGAATCTGGATGTTCTGCTGTGAATACCATGAAGAAAAGGAAGATGGTGAATGGATAAGCAGTTATGAAAGTAAAATAGAAAATTATGATATTCTGCAAATAGGAAATATGTTGAGATAGTGAAAAAAATCAGTGCGGAATGTCCCACCAAATAAATAATAAAATTCATGGTCATTAGGTCGTAGACATTTTATGGAGATTCTCAATCATCCAAGTCATGGTTGTCCCAAAGATGCTTTTTCAGGGGCAACTAGACTTTCTTTGTTTTTTCTTGAAGATGTTTCACTTCTCATCCAAGTAGCTTCTTCAACTGAAATGTCTTCAAGGAAAAACAAAGAAAGTCCAGTTGCCTCTTGAAAAAGCTACTTTGGAATAATTTGTAGACATCCACATAGATTCTTGTAAATGAATATTTAGTAAATTTCTCTCTCTCTCTCTCTTTGTGTAATCTTGGTTGCATCCTAACCCACTGGAAGAACACAAGTAACATATTTCCACATGCAGATATCCAAGCATTCTTAAGAATAAGATGTAAAAATAAAAACCTCTTTTTACAAGTTCTCATGGAGATTCTGGAACTGCAAACATGATGTTCTGGTTTCAGTGGATTTCAAAGAAACATTTTATCCACTCTGGTTAAAAAAACAACAACACTTTACCTAGTATTTAAAGCCTTTTCTGGACATTAGATCATAGAAATGAGAAGTTATGGAGTGATTTTTTTCATAGACACTTGGGATAATATCTCCAGAGGAGTCTTTTTCTCATTTCCCATGTGAATCCAGACATGATGCTAAGAAAATAATATCTTGAATCACCAAGGCATGAACTTGATATACGTTTAGATCAAATACTAACTTTTGCTCCAAGATTTGTCATCTTCTGGGTATATATGATTAATTCTGCCGAGTCTTAAAGGCTCAGTAAATTCAATAATTTGTGGTTCTTCCACATAATGTTTTTCTTCCCATACTATTTTTCTTATGAAATGTTCTCTTTTTCCATGGAAGTGAAAGGGGAAAAAATTACCCATACTAGCTTTAGAGCTCACATTGCTGAGGTTATTTATTTATTTATTATTTTTTAGAAGGTGAAGATAGGATCCTAAAGAACTAAAAGTGTTACTGTTCAATTAAGAATTTTTGCTGAGGTTATTTATTTATTTATTATTTTTTAGAAAGTGAAAGTAGGATCCTAAAGAACTAAAAGTGTTACTGTTCAATTAAGAATTCTTGGCCGGATCTAATTTTTGGCAGGAAAAAGTTGCCCATCCTATTATCGATAGGATGGGATGGGATAGGATAGGATAGGATAGGATAGGGTGAGATGGGATGAGATGGGATGGGAAGGGATGGGATGGGATGGATAAGAGATGGAAAGGGAAGGGAAAGAAGGGAGGGAGATGGGAATGAGAAGGAAGGAAGGAGATGGGAATGAGGAGAAGGAAGGAAGGAAGGAAGGAAGGAAGGAAGGAAGGAAGGAAGGAAGGAAGGAAGGAAGGAAGGAAGGAAGGAAGGAAGGAAGGAAGGAGAAGGGCTATTGAACATTCATGGGGGATTTTTCTAATATTGCCTTTTTGAATGAACATAGATCTTTAATTAATTTATTCAAAATTGAATTTGTAATGAATTTGATAAGTATTGAAGAGAGTATCTTTAAAGGAAGCATCTCTATGAAAGTCACAAATTCATAAAAATAATATCCCAAGTGCATTCAATTAGAGATAATATATGAAAAAGGTTCACATATGAGTTTGCAGACAAAAATGTATCTGTTTAAAAAAGCATGCATCAAAATGCATACCAACTTTTTTGAAACTTGAAAAAACTAAAACTGTCCCCAAGTGTGAGAAACTGAACTTAGGCACTAGCAAAAACAGGAAAGCCAAAAAAAAAAAAAAAAGACAGGGCAAACCCTTTTTTATTATTATATTTACTAATATAATATATGATACAATATGCATACAATAATATGCATAATAACACATACATGGATGTAGAAATACTTTAATTTATTCCAAAAATAACCTGATAGCATGATAGAATTAAAAAATAAAAATAAAATAATTCACTTTAGCCAAGGTACTAAATTTAAACGTTTTCTTGTTCCTGTACATCCACATCTGTCTCTGTGTGAAAAGTTTCAGACATTGATCATTTGTCCCAATTTTCACTTTCAAAAGTCTGCACTTGTACTGAAACTTCATGTTTAAAGTGCACCTGAAAGCACCATCTGGATTGTTTTAACTCCCAGTGTTTCAATGGATATGTAGCCCTCTAACTAACTCTACAGGTGGTCCTCAACTTACAACAATTCAACTTAGTGACTGTTCAAAATTACAACACCACTGAAAAAAATGAAGTAATGTAATGTAATGTAATGTAATGTAATGTAATGTAATGTAATGTAATGTAATAGAATAGAATAGAATAGAATAGAATAGAATAGAATAGAATAGAATAGAATAGAATAGAATAGAATAACAGAATCGGAATGGACCAGCCCCCTGCTCAGGTAGGAAACCCTATATCAGTGGTGGCGAACCTATGGCATGGGTGCCAGAGGCGGCACTCAGAGCCCTCTCTGTGGGCACACACGGCGTCACCCCAGTCCTAGGCCTTCAGCTGGGTTTTATAAAACCTTTTCGCTTTAGGCCTCCGGCGCCGTGTACAAAAAAAAAGGTTCAATCAATCAGTCAATTTCAATTTCTCGCGGGAAAAAAAGATCTTGCAAAGTTGGAACTGATTGATTGAACTTTTTAGTCCCACCCAGTCTGCTGTTACTACTGCAGCCACACCCACCCAATGGGCCACACCCACCCGGCACCCGATGATGCATAAGTGGGTTTTGGGTTGCAATTTGGGCACTCGGTCTCTAAAATGTTCGCCATCACTGCCCTATATCATTTGTGACAAATGGTTCTTAAAAAACTTGGAGCATTCACAACTTCTGGAGGCAATGGCATGAAGATGGCATGGGATCAGTAAGACTCATGTCTGGTTTTATTTGGATCAAATTCTAAGAGCCATTCTCAGAAATGGAGTCTGCTATATTATTATTATCTTGGACTGCAAGGCGTTCAAACCGGTCAGTCCTAGAAGAGATCAACCCCAACTGCTCTTTAGAAGGCCAGATCCTGAAGCTGAAACTCAAATACTTTGGCCACCTAATGAGAAGGAAGGACTCACTGGAGAAGAGCCTAATGCTGGGAAATATTGAGGGCAAGAGAAGAAGGGGACGACAGAGAATGACGTGGCTGGATGGAGTCACTGAAGCAGTAGGTGTGAGCTTAAATGGATTCCAGAAGATGGTAGAGGACAGGAAGGCCTGGAGGAACGTTGTTCATGGGGTCACGATGGGTCGGACACGACTTCGCAACTAACAACAACAACAATATATTTTTAAATCTTCAAAGACTCTTTAAAGTCTCCAATAAAAAGGGGAGAAAACTGCTTGGAGATGATGATGTACAAGAATAATTTTCTTCCCATTTTCCCTTTTTCTCCATTCAGTATTCCATAGCATTCAAGCTGAAGGTTTTCACCATAGTATCCTCAGGATTCACAGATTAGAAACCCTTTCAGGTGAGATGGGAGTGGAATAAATCAGAAAGTTTACACTTTTGTGAATTTTTTTTTACAGTCTTGGCAGCTTTATGATGTGTGCACTACAACTCCCAGAATTCCCCAACCTGTACATCTGGTTGTTGTTATGAGGACATCAAAATCATGGCCTCTGCATCCAATGCTGTGTAGTACATAATTGTGTGTGTGTGTGTCACAAATTTTGTATGAGATCATGATATATTCAGTATTAACTCCCCCCCTTGCTTAATTCATTATGCATTGAAGATGATGGTCTTCTAATGCCTAGTTGTATTTATGTGGACACAAGAGAGTTTACATTTCATTCTCTTGTTCATACTCTGTGCAATGTCTATACACTAATGCACAGAGTATGAACAGCAAACAGGGTGAACTAAAAATTCAGGTCAATGAGGGCAGATATGATATTGTTGCCATTACAGAAACATGGTGGGATGAAACCCACAAATGGAACACACAGCTAGAGGGATTTAAATTATTTAAAAGAAACAGATCAAATAAAAGAGGAGGTGGAGTTGCTCTCTATATAAGAAATAACTACATCTCCACAGAAATAGAGCACAACAATGATGAAAACTGTCTTGAATGCATTTGGGTCAATATAAAAGGGAGAAAAAATGACATTGCCATAGGTGTATACTATAGGCAACCCAACCAAACAGAGGAAATAGATGAATTTTTTGCTAGTCAGCTAACTAAGGTATGTAGGAAGCACATCACCATAGTAATGGGGGACTTTAATTACCCTGACATCAACTGGGAGACAAACTCTGCACCAAGTGGAAGATCAAACAGATTCCTGACAAACCTAGCAGACAACTTTGTCTCCCAAAAAGTAGAGAAGGGAACTAGGGGATTAGCCATTTTGGACCTAATTCTCACTAACAGAGATGAAATGATAGAAGGTGTTGAAGCCACAGGAACCTTGGGAGGTAGTGATCATGCAATATTGGAATTCAACATTATGGAAGCACAAGCAATAGAACATAGTCAAACTAGAGTCTTGGACTACAAGAGAGCTAATTTAAATAAAGAGGGCTTGGGAAAGATTCCATGAATGAGAATCCTCCAGGGTAAAACAACACAAGAAGCTTGGGAAATTTTGAAAAGCAAGATAATAGAAGCCCAGTCTACCTCAATACCAACAAAGAGGAAAAATAACAGCTCTCAAAAGATACCAGCATGGCTGCATAAAGAACTCTCTGACAAATTGAAAGATAAAAAGGACAAGTATAGAAAGTGGAAAGAGGGGCACATAACTAAATCAGAATATCAACAAATAGCCCGAGCCTGCAAAGATGAAGTGAGGAAAGCCAAGGCTCAAAATGAACTAAGGCTTGCGACCAAAGTCAAAAATAACAAAAAAAGCTTCTTTNATGCTGTGGATATAATTTACTTGGACTTCAGTAAGGCATTTGATAAAGTAGATCACAACCTACTACTCGATAAGATAGAAAAATGTGGGTTAGACAGCATCACCACCAGATGGATTCGTAGCTGGCTGACCGGCCGTACTCAGCGTGTGGTCCTCAATGGAACCGCATCTACATGGAGGGAAGTTTGTAGTGGGGTGCCTCAGGGCTCTGTTCTAGGCCCAGTGCTCTTCAACATCTTCATCAATGATTTGGACGAGGGGATAGATGGGGAACTCATCAAATTTGTGGATGACACCAAGCTGGCAGGAATAGCCAACACTCCAGAAGACAGGCTTAAGATATAGGAGGACCTGGACAGACTTGAACACTGGGCGCTATCTAACAAAATGAAATTCAATGGTGAAAAAAGTAAGGTTCTACATTTAGGCAAGAAAAACCAAATGCACAGGTATAGTATAGGGGGTACCTTGCTCAATAATAGTAACTGTGAGGCGGATCTCGGAGTCCTAGTGGACAATCACTTAAATATGAGCCAGGAGTGTACTGCAGCTGCCAAAAAAGCCAACACAGTGCTGGGCTGCATTAACAGAGGGATAGAATCAAGATCACGTGAAGTATTAATACCACTTTACAATGCCTTAGTAAGGCCACACTTGGAATACTGCATCCAGTTTTGGTCACCACGATGTAAAAAAGATGCTGAGACTCTAGAAACTAGAGTACAGAGAAGAGCAACAAACATGATTAGGGGACTGGAGGCTAAAACATATAAGGAACGGTTGCTGGAATTGGGTATGTCTAGTTTAACGAAGAGAAGGACGAGGGGGGACATTTATTTATTTTTATTTATTTATTTATTGAATTTATATCCCGCCCTTCTCATTGCGGACTCAGGGCGGCTGACAATCAATTTAAAAATACACCAAAAACAATTACAAAATTTAAAATTAGTTAAAAAGAAATATTTAAATATTGTCTAATTAAAATATGATTAAAACCCCTCTAAAAATTACCCTAGGCCAGTCCCGCTTGTTGGAATAGCCATGTCTTAAGGGCGCGGCGGAAGGAAGGGAGATCAGGG
>NW_015387400.1:331249-338190 GCF_001527695.2 Protobothrops mucrosquamatus
GGCCACCATAGTGCTGCTGGGCTGCCTGGGCGATCTGCGGTGAGCCCTGGAGGCGGTGAGTGGTCCTGTGGGCAGGTGGGGAAGAGGATGGGGGGCAGAATGGGGGTGGGGCAGGGGGTGGAGTGGTGGTGGGGCAAATTTTTGGGCACTCAGTCTCTAAAAGGTTCGCCATCACTGGTATAGGGTTTCCTGCTTGAGCAGGGGTTTGGACTACAAGACCTCCAAGGACCATTCTATTCTATTCTATTCTATTCTATTCTATTCTATTCTATTCTATTCTATTCTATTCTATTCTATTCTATTCTATTCTATTCTATTCTATTCCATGAGGCCGGTGGGGGTCCCTGAGGGAAGAGAAGTGGAACATGGGCTGCTTCAGGGGTTGGTAAAAGTCTTGAGAGACATGGAGCTGGTGGACCCGGGGCTTGTCCTCCGCCTCTCAAGGAATCCCCCAACCCTAAGGCAACCCATGCTCTGTTTAACAACTGCATCACAGAGAAGAGGTATGGAGGTTGTTAAGCAAGGGGATGACATGGCTCTCTTACGTAATGACTATGAAGAGTTGTGACTGTAATAGGCAGGCTCTATTAAGGTCATGAATCAAGGACCACCTGCATACAGGTAATTCTTGACATAGAACAGTTTATTTAGTGACTGTTCAAAGTTACAACAGCACTGGAAAAAAAGTGACTTTTGACCGTTTTTCACACTTATGACCATTGCAACATCCTGATGGTCACGTCATCAAAATTCAGCCACTTGGCAACTGATTCATATTTATGACAGTCTCAGCATCCCGGGGCCATGTGATCCTCTTTTGTGACCTTCTGACAATGGGGGAAGCCAGATTCACTTAACAACCATGTTACTAACTTAACAACTGCAGTGATTCACTTAACAACTGTGGCAAGAAAGGTCATAAAAGGGGGTAAAACCCACTTAACAAATGTGTCACTTAGCAACAGAAATTGTGGTCATAAGTTGAGGACTACCTGTATCATATGGATGGATACATTCATTTAAGAGAATCAGAAAGAAAAATATTATTATTAACCTAATGAGCAAGGCATATATTTTGGGAAAAGTGTGCCTGGAGTCTTATAAACCTGAGTGCAACATTTATAAAATAATTCTCAAGTCCAACAAAACTGATTTGAAATGAACACAAGCATGAAAAAAAAATGACAAAAGGCTACCTGGGGGGGGGACCCAAATTTTACTAGAAGGTTGTTCTAGGAATATTTATCCATGCTGGCATAAAATTATGGCAATCACAGGCCTCTGATTTTTGGAAGGCTCCAGCCTGGCACCAGATGGGGAGGTTGATTTAAATATAAAACGAAATTAAAAATTGGGGCAGGAAGTTCAATCAGACAGAAATATTTGTTAATGTAAAAAGCTGCAAATTTATTTATTTATTTATTTATTTAATTTAATTTATATGCCGCCCTTCTCCCAGCGGGACTCAGGGCGGCGCACAACATATTTAAAACCAAAACATATATACAATCCCCCCCTTAAAACCGAATTAAACCAAATTTTAATGTTGTGTCTTCCAAATTCCTAAAAAACCCAGTATAAAATCCACCCTAGGTCAGGTCCGCNCACGCCGTCTATCTGAGGCACAGTGGTCTCCCTTGGACAAAGGCTCTCCCTTATAATGGCCGCTACCCCCCCCCGCCCCTACCCCGGGTCCTTGGCTGATGGAATGCCTGAAAACCCGGCGGGCAGATGTCTACTAGTGGAACTCCACCTTCTACGCCCAGCCAGGTCTCAGTAATACCTGCCAGGTCCGCGCCCCCCTCCAGAATAAGATCCTGTATGAGGGGGGCCTTATTTACCATGGACCTGGCATTACATAGCACCAGCCGAAGTTCCCGGGCCGGAGGGTCTAAGTCTCCCGGAAACCGAGTGGAGACCTAAGGACCGGAGCGCCCACAAGCTTGTAAATAGCGTGTGCATGCTCCCCTAACCTGATATGGTCCTCTGCTCCCGCCATATCTGCCTCTCCCACTGACCGTACTAATTCCTCCCTCCTCCTTCAATCCCCCACCCTCTCCCCCCACCCTTTCTCCCTCGCAACCCCCAGACATGGCTGGTCCTGACCTAAGGGGAACCTCCCCCCTTCCATCCACCCTGGGTCCCCCTAAAAATTTATTAAAACACCCCTGTAAAAACAATCTTAACTTAAATAATTTAAATAATTTTTTGTCCGTGACCGCTGCATGCCACCTCTCGGGGTTCCACACCCCATCCTCGAGGTAGGCCCCCGAGATGTTCCTGGGCCAGGCCTGAGCGAGGGGTGAATCGTGCAGGGCCAGCAGGGCCGTCTTCGTGTACATAGTCCGAACAAGGGAGTCCGTGGCATAGAGGGAGGGGTGATGTTTAGTCCCCTTAGGTCTTTCAAAACCAGGCCAGACGGAGACACAAACAGGCCGCAGAATATCCTCTAGGCCGGGGCGGGCCAAGTCCAAGTCCAGGCCCTAACCCAGGCCCTCGCCCTGCCAAGGCCGCTGGAAAGGCCGCTGGAAAGGCCATAGAGATCGTCAAGGCTGCTGGGGAGGCTCTGGAACCACCGGAAGGTCTCCAAAAAAGGCCTCCAAGATCAAAACGGCCAAAAGGCCCTCGGATAGGCCACCAAACAAGCTGCTCGGCCGTCGCGACCACCAGGGCTGCCACCACCGGGGGGCCATCGAGGCTGCCCGAAGAGCCCTCCGAAGGCCCCAAACTGCCGGGAAGGCTGAAAGCCATCGTCGGAGGGGCCGCCCGGAGGGGCCGTCGAAGCCGCCCACGAAGTTCTTGGCCAGGCCGCCGCAGCCACCGAGGAGGCCACCGAGTCGACGCGGGCCTCTGAAGATCGTCAGGGAGGCCCTCCAGGTCGTCCAGGACATCTCCGAGTCCGGAAGGGGGCCGAGGGGGGGCGCCGAAAAAGCCCCCACGATCAAGGCGGGCACCCAGGGGAAACCGTCCGGGTCGTCCAGGCCGCCATCCCAGGGGAAGCCGTCCGGGCCGCCCAGGCCGCCGTCCCAGGGGAAGCCGTTCGGGCCGCCCAGGCCACCACGCCCAGGAGCCATCCGGGCCATCTCCCATGAGGAGAAGCCATACGGGTCGCCCAGGCCGCTGCCTCCCCCACGAGCATCTCCGCAGCCAGATGGTCCGGGCAGAGTGGTTCGGGCCGAGCTGTCCGCCCCAAGGGCCGCCGGAAAAGCCACCCGCAAACCACCAACGGGACCGCCGAGGACGGAAGGCCGGGGAAGCCGAAGAGGCCGAAAAGACGGTAACCCGTCGGCTCCACGTCCCCCGCGCCCCCATGCATCCCGTATCCAGTCCAGGGGGGCTTACCGGGAGGGGGGAGTCTCCGGACCTTCAGGGAGCTTTCCAAGCTCCCCCTTTAGCCCCTTTAGCCATTTTTGGGCTCCGCGTCTTCGGGGCTATTCACCGAAGACCGCCATCGCTCATGCATGCGCAGTACATAGAATGAGATACACATTAGTTTATTTAGTTAGTTATTTTATTAATCAAATTTATACAGCCATCTCACCAAAAGCAATTCTCGGTGGCAAACAAGAAACAACATGAACAATAAATAAAAGCAAAAAAAAGTACAATATAAAAAGTTATTAATAAACATAATAAAAGCAATAATACAATCCACAGAAGAGAAAGGATTTTTAAAAAGGCCACCTCAATAAGGCAGATATCTGAACAGGTTCCCAGTCGCTTAGGAGCCCCTAATTATCTCCACTCAGAAAAATTGTAGAATTTTGGTAGTGGTCAAAATCTGTCATCTGTTTCTAAGAAATGATACTTTCTTGCGTAACACCTCCAAAATTGAACAGAATTTGAAGCTTTGTCTTTCTTACCAGGAAAGATAAGGAAGAAAGCTGTAGTATATCTGATGTGAATGGAAGAACGGTTGGTAAGCAAAGATGAAGAACACCAAAAGCCTTACAAAGTCAGGTTTTTTTTTAATGCCAGGTCATAATCTTTTAATTCCAGAGCACTATCTGAAAGGTATTCTGAACCATGGACAGCACCAAGACCTATCTCTTGCTTTTTTCCAACCACTATATCATGGTTTCTCCTTACAACAATTTGAATCAAGGAGCTGTTGATTCAGTTCTACAGGGGAAATATTGAGTCTGTCATTTGCACCTCTATAACTGTCTGGTTTGGCACAGCAACCAAACTAGATAGATACAGACTTCAACAGATAGTTAAGATTGCAGAAACAATAATTGCAACATGCCTGCCTTCCATTGAGGACCTGTATACTCAGTAAGAGGGCTGTGAAAATATCTACAGAGCCTCACATCCTGGACATAAACTGTTTCAACTTCTTTCCTCAAGATGATGCTATTGCATGCCAAAACAATCAGGCACACTTTCCAGCCCTTGCCCCCATGCTATAACTCTGCTAAACAACTAATTCCCACAACACTGTCTAATGCCCTAGGATATCAAACCAACTAGGAGGGCTGTATTGCCTATTATCGTTCTCATCTCTTCATTTTTCCTATTACCTATTTCCTTAGCTTCTTATGACTATAATTTGGTTGCTTGTATTTCCTGATTTATGTTGATCGTCTTTATTTAGTATCCTATTATGATTTAAGTTGTTTGCTTATTTAGTATCCTATGACTATCACTGAGTTTGAATATTATGATTTATGATGATTGTGTTTTATGATTATGATCATGGTTTATCACTTGTTGCTTGTATGTATGCTGAGAGCTTATGCACAGCAGACAAATTCTTTATGTGTCTTTTCACACTTGACCAATAAATGATTCTATTGTTAATTCCAATGGTCTTCCTTCAATAAACTGCACCAGGAAATCCAAAGCGATGCAAAATGATTCCCAAGTCAAAGTTAACAACAAAGAAATCCAGAGAGCAAATCACTATTACTGTTGATAAAGATTCATAAGAAAACTGACATCTGTTTTGTCATGATTGAAGAACATTCAAAATCTATCTTTCCATTATAAATTCTTCCTGGGATTCAACTTGGATTGAAGCCATGGATGCTCCCTTCACCATAGTTTCAAATACTGGATTATGGATGTTGACCTGTTGCTGCTTCAATCTTACCTTGAGTAAAGTTATGGTACGCTATTGCTGATGGATAGTTCACCCACTCCTCATCTTGAAGAATTGGGATTGCTCCTTCAAACAGGTCTGGGGTTAGATTTTAGGGAAAGCTGGAGTCTTTTTTCTGAATGCTTTCCAAATGGCTTCTTTTACTTCATTGTTCCTAATAGTATAAACAAACGGATTGAGCACTGGAGCAACGGTAGTATGCACCACAGAAACAGAGCGGATTATACCAAAGGAAGAATTCTTGATAGTAGGCCTTAAATAGACAAAAAAGACTGTCCCATACAAAATGCAGACCACAACCAGGTGGGAAGCGCAGGTAGAAAAGGCCCTCTGCTGTCTGGTTGTTGAAGACATTCGGAGAATGGTGAAGATGATGAAGAGATAAGAAATGAGGGTGAAAAGCAGGGAGGACATCACCACAACTACAGTAACAAGGAAACCCAGGGCTTCAATGAGATGTGTATCTCCTCCTGCAATCTTTAATACAGGTCCAACATCACAAAAGAAATGATTGATAATGTTGAATGTGCAGAAGGGTAGGTTAGCTACCATTATTACTTGACAAATTGTGTAGACAAGAACCACAAACCAGGCGGTCATCGATAGCTTAAAGCAAACCCCAGAAGTCATGATGGTGGCGTATCTCAAAGGATAGCAAATGGCTAAGAATCTGTCCAAAGATATCAAAGTGATGATGAAAAATTCTGTAATGCCAAAGAAGAAGTAAAAGAACAGCTGTGTTATACAGCAGTAGAAGCAGATGGAATTGTTTGTAGAGAGATAGTTGACCAGCAATTTAGGAATAAAGGTTGTGGTGTGTCCAATGTCAATGCAAGACAGGTTGCTAAGGAAGAAATACATGGGCTTCTGGAGATGGGGGTCCAAAATTACCATGACAATGATGAGCCCATTGCCCATCAGGCAGAGAAGGTAGAGCAGAAAGATGCCTGTATGCATCACACTTTCCATTTGCTCTACACTTGGCAGTCCAACCAGGATAAACTCTACCACTCTCGTACAGTTGGTCAAATTCATGTTCTCCTATAAGAAGGGAAAATATGAGGTTTTCACTGAGTTACTCTTTAAGCACATTTCTAAACACAGTTTTCATGAATTACTGTTGTGTTTGCAACATGTAAAACCTAGTAGCATATTTAGTACGATAAATGCACTTGTACTATTGCCAAGACTTAATTTATTGGAATTTCAGGTCTTTCATTTAAAGCATTATTCATCCTTCCAGCTTTTGTATCTTCTGTAAATAGAAAATATTGATGAACAAAATCCAGAGTTTGATGGAAGATGTTGAGAATAGTAGGAGAACATTTGTAGATGGAAACTCAGCTGGATATGGAACACAAATGTGTTGCTGACAGAAAGATAAGATAAGATAAAATAAGATAAGGTAAGGTAAGGTAAGGTAAGACAAGACAAGACAAGACAAGACAAGACAAGACAAGACAAGATAACATTTATTGTCATTTTTTTACTGTGGGCACAATGGGACACATCAAAAATGAAATTTAGTTGCCTGCTCTCAAAGTGAAACACATACATGACACCCACTTAAAATATACTATATACAACATATGTATAGACCCACACCCCTACATATACTTAACAAATAAATAATTTACAACCCTAATTTACAACCTAAGTGTTGGAGATGTGGCAATTTAGATGCATCTTATTTTCATATTTGGTGGACATGTAGGGAAGTTAAAGCATTTTGGATTAAGATATGGTGGAATACTCAAAATATTTTTAAGAAAAAGATAAAGTTTAAGCCGCAGATATTTTTGTTGGGTATTATGGAAGACTTGGATGCGAAAGAAAT
>NW_015387400.1:338264-340991 GCF_001527695.2 Protobothrops mucrosquamatus
AATGGTCATTTAAAGTCTCGAATTTAGCAGAAATGGCCAAGATTTCCGCTTATGTGAAGGATCACTCACAAGAAAGATATATTTTGGTTTGGAGAAGATGGATAGATTATATTGAGTGTAAATATGGGACTAAAAAATATCATTTGGTTTTTGAGTAAATTTTGGAATATTATGGTTGTATAAAGGTTAGAATATTTTACTTAGTATTATTTTTAATTATTAAAGTGTTGTTATTATTATTGTTTTTAATAATTGTACTGTTTAAAAGAGAGTTAAAGGAGGTTACAGATATGTTATTTTAATAGTTGATTAATGTTAATTAGAGTATGATTATGTTATTGTTAACCCTGTGATTGGCACTGGGAAGTGAGGGGAGAGGGAGGGGGGTGGAAGGGTGGGAAGGGGAAGGGGGGATTTATATTGTAAAATTTTATAAAATTTTCAATTAAAAAAAAACAAAAACAAATAAATATTAAATACTGTCCATCTTGAATATATAACAGAAGGAGGAGGTTTGAGAGTTCACAAGGTTAATGCTGTGTGGAATGAAACTATGGCTGAATCTGGATTTTCTGAATCTAGATGTTCTGCTGCGAATACCACGAAGAAAATGAAGATGGTGAATGGATAAGCAGTTATGAAAGTAAGATAGAAAATTATGATATTCTGCAAATAGGAAATATGTTGAGATAGTGAAGAAAATCAGTGCAGAATGTCCCACCAAATAAATAATAAAATTCATGGTCATTAGCTCATAGACATTTTATGGAGATTCTCAGTCATCCAAGTCATGGTTGTCCCAAAGATGCTTTTTTAGAGGCAACTAGACTTTCTTTGTTTTTCCTTGAAGATGTTTCACTTCTCATCCAAGTAGCTTCCTCAACTGAAATGTCTTCAAGGAAAAACAAAGAAAGTCCAGTTGCCTCTTGAAAAAGCAACTTTGGAATAATTTGTAGATATCCACATAGATTCTTGTAAATGAATATTTAGTAAATTTCTCTCTTTCTTTTTGTGTAATCTTGGTTGCATCCTAACCCACTGGAAGAACACAAGTAACATATTTCCACATGCACATATCCAAGCATTCTTAAGAATAAGAAGTAATAATAAAAACCTCTTTTTACAAGTTCTCATGGAGATTCTGGAACTGCAAACATGATATTCTGGTTTCAGTGAATTTCAAAGAAAGATTTTATCAACTCTGGTTAAAAAAAAACACTTTACCTAGTATTTAAAGCCTTTTCTGGACATTAGATCATAGAAATGAGAAGTTATGGAGTGATTTTTTTCATAGACACTTGGGATAACATCTCCAGAGGAGTCTGTTTCTCATTTCCCATGTGAATCCAGACATGATGCTAAGAAAATAATATCTTGAATCACCAAGGCATGTACTTGATATAAGTTTGGATCAAATACTCACTTTTGCTCCAAGATTTGTCATTTTCTGGGTATATATGATTAATTCTGCCGAGTCTTGAAGGCTCAGTAAATTCAATAATTTGTGGTTCTTCCACATAATGTTTTTCTTCCCATACTATTTTTCTTATGAAATGTTCTTTTTCCATGGAAGTGATAGGGGAAAAAATTACCCATAGTAGCTTTAGAGCTCACATTGCTGAGGTTATTTATTTATTTATTATTTTTTAGAAGGTGAAGGTAGGATCTTAGGGAACTAAAAGTGTTACTGTTCAATTAAGAATTCTTGGCTGGGTCTAATTTTTGGCAGGAAAAAGCTGCCAATCCTATTTTCTATGGGATTGGATGGGAAGGGATGGGATGGGATGGGAAGAGATGGGAAGGGAAGGGAAGGGAAGGGAAAGAAGGGAGGGAGATGGGAATGAGAACGAAGGAAGGAGATGGGAATGAGGAGAAGGAAGGAAGGAAGGAAGGAAGGAAGGAAGGAAGGAAGGAAGGAAGGAAGGAGAAGGGCTATTGAACATTCATGGGAAATTTTTCTAATATTGCCTTTTTGAATGAACATAGATCATTAATTAAATAATTCAAAATTGAATTTGTAATGAATTTGATAAGTATTGAAGAGAGTATCTTTAAAGGAAGCATCTGTATGAAAGTCACAAATTCATAAAAATAATATCCCAAGTGCATTGAATTAGAGATAATATATGAAAATGGTTCACATATGAGTTTGCAGACAAAAATGTATCTGTTTAGAAAAGCATGCATCAAAATGCATACCAACTTTTTTGAAACTTGAAAAAACTAAAACTGTCCCCAAGTGTGAGAAACTGAACTTAGGCACTAATAAAAACAGGAAAGCAAAAAAAAAAAAAAAAAAAAAGACAGGGCAAACCCTTTTTTATTATTAGATTGATGGGAGTGACTCGTCGCTCCCATGTAACGCCGCTGCTGCGCGAGCTGCACTGGCTGCCTGTGGCCTTCCGAGTGCGCTTCAAGGTGTTGATTATCATCTTTAAAGCGCGCCATGGCATTGGACCTGGTTACCTCCGAGACCGCCTTCTGCCACAGATTACCTCTCACCGGCCGATACGCTCCCACAGACAGGCCCTCCTCAGGGTGCCGTCAACCAGACAGTGCCGGCTGGCGACCCCCAGGGGGAGAGCCTTCTCTGTCGGAGCACCCACCCTCTGGAACGAACTGCCCCCAGAGATCCGGGTGATTCCGGATCTCCCCTCCTTCCGCCGCGCCCTCAAGACTTGGTTGTTTCAGCGGGCAGGACTGGCCTAGGGGTATTTTAAATTGGTT
>NW_015387400.1:341250-376183 GCF_001527695.2 Protobothrops mucrosquamatus
CCAGACAGTGCCGGCTGGCGACCCCCAGGGGGAGAGCCTTCTCTGTCGGAGCACCCACCCTCTGGAACGAACTGCCCCCAGAGATCCGGGTGATTCCGGATCTCCCCTCCTTCCGCCGCGCCCTCAAGACTTGGTTGTTTCAGCGGGCAGGACTGGCCTAGGGGTATTTTAAATTGGTTTTAACTAAATTTTAGTAGAAGCGGCCTATTTAAATATTTATTTTTAATTATTCTCTTAAATTTTGTATTGTATTTGTATCAAACTGTTTTTAAACTGGCTGTAAGCCGCCCTGAGTCCTCTGGGAGAAGGGCGGGGTATAAATATAATAAATCAAATCAAATCAATCAATATTTACTAATATAATATATGATACAATATGCATAAATTAATATGCATAATAACACATACATGGATGTAGAAATACTTTAATTTATTCCAAAAATAACCTGATAGCATGACAGAATTAAAAAATAAAAATACAATAATTCACTTTAGCCAAGGTGCTAAACTTAAACGTTTTCTTGTTCCTGTACATCCACATCTGTCTCTGTGTGAAAAGTTTCAGACATTAATCATTTGTCCCAATTCTCACTTTCAAAAGTCTGCATTTGTACTGAAACATAATGTTTAAAGTGAACCTGAAAGCACCATCTGGATTGTTTTAACTCCCAGTGTTTCAGTGGATATGTAGCTCTCTAACTAACTCTACAGGTGGTCCTCAACTTACAACAATTCAACTTAATGACTGTTCAAAATTACAACACCACTGAAAAAAATGACGTAATGTAATGTAATGTAATGTAATAGAATACAATAGAATAGAATAGAATAGAATAGAATAGAATAGAATAGAATAGAATAGAATAGAAGATATGGAGTGGAGTAGAGTAGAGTGGAGTGGAGTGGAGTGGAGTGGAGTGGAGTGGAGTGGAAAATAAGAGAAGAGAAGAGAAGAGAAGAGAAGGGAAGGGAAGGGAAGGGAAGGGAAGGGAAGGGAAGGGAAGAGAAGAGAAGAGAAGAGAAGAGAAGAGAAGAGAAGAGAAGAGAAGATATGGAATAGAATAGAATAGAATAGAATAGAATAGAATAGAATAGAATAGAATAGAATAGAATAGAATAGAATGACTTATGACCATTTTTCACACTTATGACTGCTGCATGATCATGTGATCAAAATTGACAACCTTGGCGGGTGACTCATATTTATAATGATTGTAATATCCCAAGATCATGTGATCACCTTTTATGACCTTCTGATTAGCAAAGATTCACTTAACCACCAATTTCTCTATATTCTTACCCTATGTAGAACTACTTTTGTATTTAAAAGGGAGTTTTGCAGTTAAAAGGGGATTTAATATATACAGGTAATCCTTGATTTATGCATATTAGTTAAAATAATGATCATAAATAAGTAGTGGTGAACCTATGGCATGCGTTCCAGAGGCGGCACTCAGAGCCCTCTCTGTGGGCACACGTGCCATTCCCCCAGCCTTGCCTCATCCCGTGACCCCCTTCCTCACCAGCAGCCCCCAATCGCAGCCCGCGTGGAGCAGCGCAGCCAAGGACATGGCAGCCAGGCAGCATAGACAAGACTCTGCCCTCATACCCCATCGCGCACAGTTGATGCTGTGGGGCGCGGGCAGAGGGCATGGCCGCAATGGTGCTGCTGGGCTGCCTGGGCGATCTGTGGCAGGCCCTGGAGGTGGTGAGTGGCCCTGCGGGCAGGCAGGGTGGGGGCGGGGCAGGGGGTGGAGCAGTGGCGGGGCCAGTTTTTGGGCACTCAGTCTTTAAAAGGTTCGCCATTGCTGTCATGGTTCAAAGTTATGATAGTGGATGGTTCAAAGTTATGATAGTGCTGAGAAAGTGACTAACCCTAACCCTAACTTGTTCTCAGAGTTATGACACCTGTGGTCATGTGTTCACAATTTGGGCACTTGGCAACTGGCTTGCGTTTGTGATGGTTGCAATATCTTTCAGTCACCTGATCGTGATTTTCAACTTTCCTAGATGACTTTCAACAAGCAAATTTGCTTGCTTAATGACCTTGTGATTCACTAAACCAAGTTTAAAAAACTGGATCTGGTCACATGATGATTCATTTAATGACCACATCACTTAAAGGAGCAAAATTCCTGTTTCGGTTGTGGTCGTAAGTCAAGAAATACTTTTATAATGGAACATTTATCCATGTACCCTTCTGATGATGAAGGTCATCTGCTTTTTTTTATGACCTAGTTGCAGTTCACATGTCAGAGATATCTGGATTTTTGGACTAGATATGTATTTAAAGTTTTAAATACAATTAATTTATCAATTAGAGATAAATGGATGGAATTACAGATAGTGGGAGAGGAACTATTTTAATCCTGGATGCAATCACAATGGGAAAGGAGAAACAGAAGCATCTTCCCATTTCTGAAAAAACTGTAATTTCTTCAATTACAAAATGATATATTTTAATGATTTTGTCCCAGATTCCTATATTTAAGCTAAGCAAATAGAAGAAGAGCTTGATGTACTTGTGTGCCTCTATATGTGTGTGAATTTCTAGTTTATGGATCACTTTGAAAAAGGAATCAGTAATCAGAAAATGTAAATAAATTTTCTTTGAATCTTCAATCAGAATAGAGCTGGAAAGGATCTTGGAGGTCTTCTAGTCCAGCTCCCTCCTCAGGCAGGAGACCCTGTACCATCTCAGACAAGTGACTGTCCAGTCTTTTCTTAAAGACCTCCAGTGATGAAGCACCCACAACATCTCAAAGCAAGCTGTTCCACTGGTTAATTGTCCTCACTGTTAGGAAGTTTCTCCTTAATTCCAGGTTACTTCTCTCCTTGATTAGTTTCCATCCATTGTTTCTTGTCTTGCCTTCTGGTATTTTGAAAAAATAAGTTGACCCCCTCCTCTTTGTGGCAGCCCCTCAAATACTGGAATGTTGCTATTTCATTTCATTTTTTTCATTTTATTAAATTTATACCCCACCCTTCTCCCGGAGGACTCAGGGCGGCTTACAGCCAGTTTAAAAACAATAATACAATACCATACAAAATTTAAAAATGATTAAAAATAAATATTAGAATAGGCCGCTTCTACTAAAATTTTGTAAAACCAATTAAAATACCCCTAGGCCAGTCCTGCCCGCTGAAATAACCAAGTCTTGAGGGCGCGGTGGAAGGAGGGGAGATCCGGAATCACCCGGATCTCTGGGGGCAGCTCGTTCCAGAGGGTGGGTGCTCCGACAGAGAAGGCTCTCCCCCTGGGTGTCGCCAGCCGACACTGTCTGGTTGACGGCACCCTGAGGAGGGCCTGTCTGTGGGAGCGTATCGGCCGGTGGGAGGTAATCTGTGGCAGAAGGCGGTCTCGGAGGTAACCAGGTCCAATGCCATGGTGCGCTTTAAAGATGATGATCAACACCTTGAAGCGCACTCGGAAGGCCACAGGCAGCCAGTGCAGCTTACGCAGCAGCGGCGTTACATGGGAGCGACGAGTCGCTCCCATCACCGCCCGCGCGGCCGCATTCTGGACTAACTGGAGCCTCCGAGTGCTCCTCAAGGGAAGCCCCATGTAGAGAGCATTACAGTAGTCCAGGCGGGAGGTGACAAGAGCATGGGTGACTGTGCGCAAGGCATCCCGGTCCAGAAAAGGCCGCAACTGGNTCACATAAATATTGAACAGTAAGGGGGAGAGGACCGACCCTTGTGGCACCCCACAAGTTAGGGGCCTTGGGGCCGACCTCTGCCCCCCTGCCAATACAGACTGCGTGCGGTCGGTGAGGAAGGAGGAGAACCACCGCATAACCGTGCCTCCCACTCCCAACTCAGCCAAACGCCGCAGCATGATACCGTGGTCCACTGTATCAAAAGCCGCTGAGAGGTCCAAAAGAACTAGGACAGAGGAACAACCCCTGTCCCGGGCCCTCCAGAGATCATTCACCAATGTGACCAATGCCGTTTCCGTGCTGTATCCCGGCCTGAAGCCCGACTGGAGCGGGTCTAGATAGCGGGTCTAGATAGCGGGTCTAGATATCATATCACCCATATTTCTTCTTTTCTCTAGACTAGCCATACCCAGGGCTTTTTTTGTCATAGAACGCTCAGAACGGAGTTCCGGCACCTTTTTGGGATGGAACCTTGTAGGGTAGGCAAGGTGGGTTGTATGACATGTGTGAGTTCCGGCACTGGCCATACCCAATTCCTGCAACTATTCTTCATATGTTTTTGCCTCCAGGCCTGTAATCATCTTAGTTGCTTTTCTTTGCACTTTTTACGAAGTCTCAACATCTTTTTTGTAATGTGGTGATCAAAACTAGATGCAGTATTCCAGGTGTGGCCTTACTAAGGTTTTATAAAGCAGTATTCATACTTCATGTGATTTTGATTCTATGCCTCCGTTTATGCAACTAAGAATTATATTAGCTTTTTTTACTGCTGCCACACAGTGCTGGCTCATATTTAAGTGGGCATCCACTTCTCCATAAACTCATTATCTTTCTTTTCTTTTCTATCCCCACCTAGTTAATCATTGATGACATTCTGAGATTTTTCCTTGATGGTCATGAAGTAGGTTAAAAGTTAGGAGTTTTAAGGTTTTAACATTTTTTTCCAATTTTTTTTTAAAAAAATCCTTTTGGACAACTTCCCAGGAGACATGCAAAATTACTCTTATCTGATTTTGTCCTTGTGGGATTTTATCCATAATGTCACTAGTGAGTTACTTAATGTTTTAACTTCTCTCAAATCTTGTAATGTTTAATCAAGTCTACAACTTGATCACATAATGGAAGTTTCTTTCTCAGTGATCAGTGAAGGCTGCAAAAATGACCTGCAATAAAATATGGGAACTCAGTAATAAAATCAGAATGTGAGAAGGACAACATTCTTGCACTGTTCGAGTCAAGTCAAAACTTGTTCATTTGACATTAGAGCAGGGGTCTTCAAACTTGGCCCTTTTATGACTTGTGGACTTCAACTCCCAGAATTCCTCAGCCAGACATGCTGGCTGTGGAATTCTGGGAGTTGAAGTCCACAAGTCATAAAAGGGCCAAGTTTGAAGACCCCTGCATTAGAGGAATAGAATCAAGATCACGTGAAGTATTCATACCACTTTACAAAGTTTTGGTCACCACGATATTAAAAAAAGATGTTGGAACTCTAGAAAGAGTGCAGAAATGAGCAACATTTTTTTTTAGGGGACTGGAGGCTAAAACACATGAAGAACAGTTGCAGGAATTGGAATGGGTATGTCTAGCGTAGTGAAAAGAAGGACCAGGGGTGATATGATAGCAATGTTCCAGTATTTGAGGGTCTGCCACAAAGAAGAAGGGGGCAAACTATTTACCAAGGCACCAGAAAGCAAACAAGAAACAATGGATGGAAACTAATCAAGGAGAGAAGCAACCTGGAATTAAGGAGGAATTTCTTTGAAAACAGTGAGAACAATCAATCAGTGGAATGGCTTGCCTTCAGAAGTTGTGGGTGCCACATCACTGGAGGTTTTCAAAAAGAGACTGGACAGTCACTTGTCTGAAATGGTATAAACCAGGGGTGTCAAACTGCCGGCCCACGGGCCGGACGCGTCACGTGGAAGCCATGCCCATCCCATTGCCAGCAATGGCAAAACCGGCCCGATACATTGTGCGACGTCATGTGATGTCGTGAGTTTGACATGCCTGGTATAGACTCTCCTGCTTGTGCAAGGAGTTGGACTAGATGACCTCCAAGGTCCCTTCCAATTCTGTTATTCAGTATTCTATGTTCTATGACCTGGAAATGAGTATTTTCTTCATCAGTGATCTAGGAATGAGATTGGGTAGACATGAATAAAATGCAAGACCCTAAAAATTATGCAGCCTGAAAAATGCAAGGCAACCCACTACAAAAACAATGACATTATTGCCCTTTAATCTTTCAGTCTCTTTTGCTGTTTTTAATATGACATGCTGTAGTGTGTCTGTTTGTGTGTATGTGTGAGTATTCCTGTGCATGAACAGCAATGAACATATTCACATATACACACACAAACACACACACAAAACACAAAGTTGGAGTTTGTTGTAAATTATGCCATAACATATTAGAGATCACTGCTTAAAAATTATGAACAAAGAGTTAAAGATCTGGAATAATGAACAAAATATCACATATTCCTGCAGGGTTGAACTAAAAGCATTATTGTTCCTGTAAATCACCTTTGGACATGAACAGTTTCAACATGAATTCTCATTTTCAGATATCTGTACTTGAACTGAAACTTAAAATCTAAAATGTTATTTCTTTTCCTGAAACTGAGAAGACCACCTGGTTCTTCCTGGTGGGTGATGGGGCTTAGCAGACAGCCGTTTCTTACTCTTGACTTTTAGAGAACAAATATCATTTCCTATTAAAAACTGTTATTTGGAGAAATAAGTTCTTAAAATTCCCCAAAACTATCATATTAACTGCAGGTTCTTCCTTCACTTCCCCCCCCCTCAAAATTAACAAAGCTAATATTTATCTAATGTCATCTTCTAGAACGTGGTGGCCCCCACAAAATATTAGTTTTGCATCCCAACAACTCTAGGTGGCATGGGTTTGGAATGAATGATGAAGTTGTACAATATCCCTCAAATAGATAGATGATGATAGATAGATAGATAGATAGATAGATAGATAGATAGATAGATAGATAGATAGATAGATAGATAGATAGATAGATAGATAGATAGATAGATAGATAGATAGATAGATAGATAGATAACAGAATAACAGATTTGGAAGGAACCTTGGAGGTCTTCTTGTCCAACTCCCTGCTCAAGCAGGAAACCCTATAATATTTCCCTCAAATAGATGGATAGATGGTATAGGTGGATAGATAGATAAGTGGATAGATGAAATAGGTGGGTAGATGGATAGGTGTATATGTGTATAGATGGAATAGGTGGGTAGGTGGATAGATGGATAGATGGAATAGGTGGGTAGGTGGATAAGTGGATATATGGAATAGATGGGTAGGTGGGTAGGTGGGTAGGTGGATAGGTGGAATAGGTGAGAAGGTGGATAGGTGGATAGATGGAATAGGTGGGTAGGTGGATAAGTGGATAGATGGAATAGGTGGATAGGTGGATAGGTGGATAGGTGGATAGGTGGATAGGAGGATAGGTGGATAGATGGATAGGTGGATAGGTGAACATATGACTTTGGTCACTGATCAGTTTGAAATATGATAAAAGAAGATCCAGCTACAGAGAAGTAACACAGTTAAATGTTTGGAGAACTGGTTTATTGTACCAGATATTTCGTCAGGATCTGGTGGCACACATGGACCATTACCTTCATCTGCTTTTTTCCTAAGACAAAAAAGGAAGCTGATTAAATTTCTAAAATCTGTACATCCCAGCGTCAAATGCCAATATATTACCAATTGCTCTCAGTGATGTGGATAACACTGCAGAAGGTCTGATCCACATGATACACGTGGAATTGGGCACAAACAGATTGTGAAGTCTTCCATTTTAGAGCAGTATTTCTCAACTTTGGCAAGTTTAAGATGGGTGGACTTCAACTCCCAGAATTCCATGACCTCCATGGATTTCTGGGGGTTGAAGTTCACCAATTCTAAAATTGTTAAGATTGAGAAACACTCTTTTAGAGGGGCAGAGACTACAAAGAGAGTACATTACAAGTAGTCCTTGATGTACAACAGTCGGGAACTACCTGTATATTATGCCTATGACTTGGGCAGAGTTTCTCAGAGAGGTCAAACACTTAATGCAGTGTTTAAACAGTGATATGCCAACTTTGCAACTTCCATTACTGTTTTCATTTCTTTCTCATCTCACTAAGTGAGGAGATGAAACATGAATCTTGACTTTCAGGATGATTATAGGAGAAACTGAGGGCTACGGAAATGGGTCCACTTCTGTTTCTTGGAGTATTTATTGCCCTTTCCTCCTTTAGATTCCGCCACATAACTGTCCTATCCACCATCAGCACCTCCAAAATTAAAATATATGTCCATCACTGCACAAAATTGCATGCACATCACGAGTTGTTTCCATTAAGATACACACACATAAGGTGGTGGTCATCTCAGAAATCCCTAATAACAATAATTATATCAACAATAAGAGCAAGATTGATGGGAATGTGAATCCATGACTTCCTTCATGTGTTCAATAACTGTACCAAAGAGAAATTATTAGTAGCCCAAGTATGTCCTGTGCAGTACTATAGTATATTTTAAACTATTTGTATGCCTTAACCAACTCCAAAATACATTCCACAAAACATACCTAATTTTGTTTACCTTTCCTTTATTTCTTTTATTTCCTTAGTATCATCTTCTGAGGTGATACTAAGAGGATTAATTAATTTGAGTGGCCTTGTGTTTTTAGCTTTGATTTTTATGTAACAGAATAACAGAGTTGGAAGGGACCTTGGAGGTCTTCTAGTCCAATCACCTGCTGAAGCAGGAAACCCTATATTATTTTAGACAAATGGTTGTCCAATCTCTTCTTTAAAATCTCCAGAATTGGAGCTTCTGAAAGCAAGTTTTTCCATTGATTAACTGTTCTGTCAGGAAATTTCTCCTTAGTTCTAAGTTGCTTCTTGATAAGCTTGACAAGCTTGATAAGTTCTTGATAATCTCCCATCCATTGCTTCTTGTCCTGCCTTCAGGTGCTTTGGAGAACAGGTTGACTCCCTCTTCTTTGGGGCAGCCCCTTAGATATTGTCTTTATATGTGTGGTTTTAAATATAAGTTAACAGCTTAAATGTTGAACAATGTACAAACACACACAGGGACACAAACATATATATTAGAGCAACATGTTCAACTTCATTATGGTACAGAGTGGGGTTATCCATGAGGGAATCCAAAAATTCAAAATGGTGGCCCCAACCATGCGATCAATCAAAGTCTCGCCCCTTTCATGTGCGTTGCTCAAGCCACATCTGTTAAAAATGTGCAGAGTTTCTATCACATGGTTGTAGCTTCCATCTTGACTTTTTTGACCTGCACACACTTCTTCCCTCCCCCCCCATTGCCCCTGGGTTTTAATCAAGGCAAAATAAATCATTAAGATTTTTTTTTCATCCTCAAGAAAAAGCATTTGTGCCTTGAAAGAACTTTTGTCCCAAGAGTTTTGCTATTTCTGAATTACCCTCAAAGTTCAAAGCTTTTGGTTTCAATGTTCTCCCCCAGATTCCCCATGCTTCTGCTTTCTCGTAACTCCAAAATAGCATCTCGTTGGTTTTCACAGAGGCTTTCAAAGCACAAGCAGCATCTTGAAAGTCCCAGATGTTGAATTCTGAGAAATATCCAGACTAATAGAACATAAAGATGGTGGTTTAGCCCAACCGCCACCTACTATAATTGTGAATTGATATATATATATAATTTTAGTTATGCTTTCTATTTTTACAAAGTGGTGCCTCAACGTCCAGAGAACCTCAACGGTTTAAGTTTCATTCCTTGCCTGGGGTTTTGTTTTGTTTTCTTGTTTTAAATCTAGGCTACCCAAAGTGAAACTATTGAATGATAATGTAGTTTTCCCCACTAGATCTTCCAGACTTTTTTTTTTTTAAATAGTATTCCTCTCCAGCATGGTCAATAGTTGGGAGCTGGGATCTCTACAGATCTGGAAGTCAAAAGATTGTGAAATTTTAACTAGTGATTTTTTTTAATTTGTTTCCACCTGAGTCTATAATTTGAACTTTTCCCTCTTTCTGAATGAAGAAATTCTGAAACATCATATGCATAAAGGATGATGTATTTAGGCCTCAAATATTAATGATATCTGTATAATATTTGAGGGAGATGGCAGGCTAAGAAGTATGAAATATAAATAAATAAAAATAAGTAAATACATATCAATATTATTAATACTATACTATACTATACTATACTATACTATACTATACTATACTATACTATACTACACTACACTACACTACACTACACTACACTACACTACATTACACTACATTACACTACAATATAATTAATATAATATAATACAATATAATAAATATAATATACTATAATATAATTAACATAATTGATATGATGTGATATAATATGATTGTTGTTATTGTTAGTTGTGAAGTCGTGTCCGACCCATCATGACCCCATGGACAACGTTCCTCCAGGCCTTCCTGTCCTCTACCATCACCTGGAGTCCATTTAAGCTCACGCCTACTGCTTCAGTGTATAATATGATAAGATATAATAAATATACTATACTATACTATACTATACTATACTATACTATACTATACTATACTATACTATACTATACTATACTATACTATACTATACTATACTATACTATATTGTGATATAATATAGTATATAATAAATATACTATAATATAATTTACTTTAATATAATAAAGATACTACAATTCAATGCAATGCAATACAACACAACACAACACAACACAATATATTGTGACTGTGGGATCCTTGGTGCTTTCTGACCTTGGTTGTTTGCTTCCAGACGTTTCATTACCAAACTAGATAACATCATCAGTGCACCAGATTATGATGGTTTGGTGTTCATGATTGGAGCAAATTCCTTATGTGCTGTTTTTCTGCTTTTTTAAAAAGGAAAAGTGTCCTTCATGTTGACTTCAGGTCTTGGTGATTTCATGGATACCTCCTAGCAAAGTTAGGTTATTGATTTGGTCTTGCCTTTTTCTAGAACTGCCTCTTTATGTGTGCGTAGAGGGAGTCTACCTGGAGGAACGTTGTCCATGGGGTCGTGATGGGTTGGACACGAATTCGCAATTAACAACAACAACAGAGGGAGACTTCTTTGTGTCACATAGAGATTTATTGATGGTCATCCCTGTATTATTTAGGTCCAATGATTCCTTATAATAGTACTAAGAAGATACTGGTAGCCTTGACTTACAACTAAAGTTGAGCCCAAAATCTCTGTTGTTAAGCGAGACAGTTGTTAAGTGAATTTTGCCCCATTTTACAATCTTTCCTGACGAAGTTGTTGAGTGAATCACTGCAGTTGTAAAGTAACATGGTTGCTAAGTGAATCTGGCTTCCCCATTGACTTTGCTTGTCAAATAGTCACAAAAGGAGAACACTCTGGAACAATGCAACCGTCAAAAATATGAGTCAGTTGCCAAGTATCTGAATTTTAATCATGTGGTCATGGGAATGTGGTAATGGTCATATATGTGGAAAACAGTCATAAGTCACTTTTTTCAATGCCATTATAACTTTGAATGGTAACTGTGGTAAGTTGAGGAATACCTGTATAATCTATAATAATAATAAAGTTGGAAGGGACATTGGAGGTCATCTAGTCCAACCCCCTGCTCAGGCAGGAAACCCTATACCATTTCAGACAAATGGCTGTTCAGTCTCTTCTTAAAAACTTCCAGTGTTGGAGCATTCACAGCTTCTGGAGGCAGGTTGTTCCACTGATTAATTGTTCTAACTGTCAGGAAGTTTCTCCTTAGTTCTAGGTTGCTTCTCTCCTTGATTAGTTTCCACCCGTTGCTTCTTGTCCTGCCTTCAGGCGCCTTGGAAAATAGCTTGACACCCTCTTCTTTGTGGTAGCCCCTGAGATACTGGAACACTGCAATCACGTCACCCCTCGTCTTTCTCTTCATTAAACTAAACATTCCAGCAACCGTTCCTTATATGTTTTAGCCTCCAGTCCCCTGATCATCTTTGTTGCTCTTCTCTGTACTCTCATTCAAGTTGACCTGAACTCCTGGTTATCATCTGGAAATGTCCAGGCAAAATTGTCTTAAAAGTTGGGGCTAAATGAAATTAAGGCAATGATGAATATATGCGTTTTGCTCAATTGGATTTTTGATGTGCTGTTAATATTATCTTTTTCTTCTTCTGTTGAATCGTGTCTGGTTTTTGGAGACTGCCCAAACCCTCCAGTTTTCTTCACAAAGTATTCCAGGAATGTTTTTTTTTTGCCATTGCTTCTTTCCTAGGGCTGAGAAAGCTGACTGGCAGGATCTCTTACTTTCTAGCCTGATGCCTTAAGCCTGTCTCTCTATGAAATCTTTAAGCGTGCTTTAATTCAGGCCTGTTCATAATGGAGGTCAAAAAGTCAATATGGTGGCCCTACTGATACAATCTAAGCTCTGCTCTTTTGTTGTGTTGTGTTGTGTTGAATGAGATGTCAACACAAAAAGCAAAGAAACAGCTTTTTCTTTTTTATTCCACCCTTTGTTGGCCCGTGTTTTAATTACACATTTTGAACTGATTCACTACAGCATTTATACATCCTTAAAAAAAGTTCAGTGTAAACACATCAGCAATCAAAAACTAATAATGCCTTCCCTAATAGATAAGACTTCATAGCCCTGTCATTTGGAGGTAAAAAAAAATACTGTTTTTATGATTGGTCATCCAGATGTTTAGACTAGATTTGGCATTTTTGTCCATCTATTGAGTCCATCCCAAGGACCTGGGATAGACAGATGTTGTTGTTTAATAATATTCAAGGTATTGTTGCAGGATCTCAGTTCTTCCAAGTAAAACTGCCTTTTGTAATTGATTAATGGGGATTTAATCAATGCCAATGGTGTTCAAATAGTGCTCCAGATGTTTTGGGATTGGACCCCAGACATCTATCATTATTATTTTTGCTTTCTTTTGCCACTGTCATTCTACTTCTATTTGAAGGTCTTTGAATTTTGTAATTTACTCAGCTCTTTCTCTTCTGTTCTGCTCCAAGTAGTGTGATGCCAGTATCCAGACATTTTGGCCTTACTTATCAAAAATAATAATAGTTTCAGTGAAGGATGAGTATATTTTATTGCAATTATCTCTATGTATTCTACTTTTCCCAAGTATTCAGTAACATCAAGTTTTTTAAATTTGGATATTATTGTGTATGCATACATTATGTTATTGTTTTAATTTTGCTCTTTCCTTTTTTCACAACTTCTGTGGAAATTTTATGCAGAAAAAGAAAATGGTAGGATGAGGGTGACACATTTATCTGGGAGAACTTTCTAGAAAATTGTCTCTACCATAAACCCTGCATGCTACTTTGAACATATGTTTTTTCTTATCTTATTTATTTAGGAATTCTCTACTTAACTTTAATTACTAATGTCCTTTGTATATTAGTTACAGTTACAGCTGAAACAGGAAGTGAATATCTAGATAGTTGATTCATTTTTGCCTTCCTTTGCACTGAGGACATCTGCCATTTGGGGAAATGTTTGAGAGCAATAATTGAGTCACAAAAGGCTGTTTTTAGAAGGTACTTTCAAATGAACAAAATGAGTGGGGAATGATGGATGTCTGATAGAGCATAGAATTAAAGAGTTGGGAGGGATCTTGGAGGTCTTCTAATCCAGTCCGCTGCTCAAGCAGGAGACCCTATACCATTTCAGACAATTGGCTGTCCAGTCTCTTTTTGAAAGCCTCCAGTGATGGGGCACCCCACAACTTCTGAAAGCAAGCTGTTCCACTGGTTTATTCTTCTCACCATTAGTAAATTTTTCCTTAATTCCAGGTTGCTTCTCTCGTTGATTAGTTTCCATCCATTGTTTCTTGTCCTGCCTTCTGTGCTTTGGAAAATAGGTTGACCCCCCTCTTCTTTGTGGTAGCCCCTCAAATATTGGAACAATGCTATCATGTCATCCCTAGTCCTTCTTTTCTCTAGATTAGGCATACCCAATTACTGCAACTGTTCTTCATAACTTTTAGCCTCCAATCCCCTAATCATCTTTGTTGCCCTTTTCTGTACTCTTTCCAGTGTCTCAACATCTTTTCTATAATGCAGGGTCCAAAACTGTTTGCAATGTTCCAAGTTATGGTCTTGCTAAGGCTTTGTAATAGCATCTAATCATTATTTGGGGCATTTACTAGTAGGTTTTATCTGGAAATCTCCATTTTCTTATCAGAGGATGATCTGAGAAACTGATTATAAGTTCTCTGTTTTTCAAAGAATCTGATTCTGCTAAAAAAAAAAAAAAAAGGCCTATCCAATTTGGGCTGTAAAATTCTAGATATTTCTTAGTGTAAGGACCTCCCAAGAAAGCAGAACTCTTGAAACACGCATCATCTCAAAAGGAACTTTTATTAGGAGCTAGTGATAGTAAGGAATCAAAGCGAGGTCTGAGGAAAACACACGCACAAGCAGTATGTCAAAAGCAGCATTCTTTACTCCTACCCCCCAGGTTTCACCGTCCATTTGAATTCTGGTCAATCCACAGGTGGTATAATGTTTTGGTAACTGGCTCTTTAGGCGTGCTCTTCAAGTGTTTAATCATACAAATACATCAGCAAATTTTCTTCCAGGAGTTTCTAGGCAAGATTAGTTTCCATCCGTTGCTTCTTGTCCTGCCTTCAGATGATTTGGAGAATAGCTTGACTCCCTCTTCTTTGGGGCAGCCCCTGAGATATTGGAACACTGCGATCATGTCCCCCCTCGTCCTTCTCTTCATTAAACTAGACATACCCAATTTCAGCAACCGTTCCTTATATGTTTTAGCCTCCAATCCCCTGATCATCTTTGTTGCTCTTCTCTGTACTGTTTCTAGAGACTCAACATGTTTTTTACTTTGTGGTTGCCTGATTTTGCAACCTTTCTTGCCAAAGCAAGAACCAATAGAAAAGAATATTTGTTTCTGGGGTTGAACTGTGGGGTCCTTGGTGCTCTCTGACCTTGGAGCCAAGCTCAGAGACCATCAAGGAGCTGACTATTATTAAGTTTCAGCAACATTAAAAGAAAGTAATTGCTTTGTTGGAATGAAAAATTAGAATACAACAGAGCTGGAGATCATAAACAATTTAATGATTTCCTGTTCTAGAGTTCCAAGTGGCCTGTCCTAGTGGTTTCATGTAGATGTCAAACATCAGAATCAGTAAGATAAGACCCAATGTGCCACCAAGTATATGGAACAGTTGTCCCTTAGCGTTATGTCTATGGAGATTCTCAGGTCATAGTTATCCCAAAGGTGATAATCTTTTTCAAAAGATTACTGGACTTTCTTGTTTTTCTTTGAAGACATTTCGCTTCTCATCCAAGAAGCTGAAGAAGCTTCACTTGTCTCATGAAAAAGCATCTCTGAGATCCCTTAACATTACTTTTTGATAATGTTCTAAGAGAAACAATCAGTAATTGTAAGGTTGTTATTAATAATAATAATAATAATAATAATAATAATAATAATAATAATAATAATAATAATAATAATAATAATAATAATAATAATAATAATAATAATAATAATAATAATAATAAAGTTGGAAGGTACCTTGGAGGTCATCTAGTCTAACCCCCTGCTCAGGCAGGAAACCCTATACCATTTCAGACAAATGGCTGTCCAGTCTCTTCTTAAAAACTTCCAGTGTTGGAGCATTCACCACTTCTGGAGGCAGGTTGTTCCACTGGTTAATTGTTCTAACTGTCAGGAAGTTTATCCTTAGTTCTAGGTTGCTTCTCTCCTTGATTAGTTTTATCCATTGCTTTTTGTTCTGCCTTCAGGTGCTTTGGAAAATAGCTTGACTCACTCTTCTTTGGGGCAGCCCCTGAGATATTGGAACACTGCTATCATGTCCCCCCTCGTCCTTCTCTTCATTAGACTAGACATACCCAATTCCAGCAACCTTTCCTTATATGCTTTGGCCTCCAGTCCCCTAATCATCTTTGTTGCTCTTCTCTATACTCTTTCTAGAGTCTTCCAGATGGCCAGAAGGATATCATGATCTTATTTAGCTTATTTAAGCATGCAGGGACTCATCCTACAGTTTAAGAGACATTGTTCACCTCTTTTAACCATGGGACTGGTTGTCCCAATGGTGCTTTTTCAGGAGGCAACTGGACTTTCTTGTTTTTCTTTGAAGATGTTTCACTTCACATCCAAGAAGCTTCCTCAACTCTGACTGGATGGTGGGGAATGGGATGAGAAGTGAAATGTCTTCAAAGAAAAACAAGAAAGTCCAGTTGCTTCCTGAAAAAGCACCTTTGGGACAACCATGACCTGGATGACTGGGAATCTCCATAGACATGGTACTGGTCCCAACCTGGCTGATTTAATCAATCAGGAGAGCAAGGATCAAACAAGCAAGCTGCTGGCCCATATGAACCAGACCAGAAGTTGGCAAGTTCATAGTTTCCTATGATCTGGTTCATGTTGGAGCCCAAATTGGTTAATCTGATCAAGAATGATGTGAACCATTCTTGAACATATTCTGTGAATCAATTTCCAACTTTACTGGATACTATCCTCCAACATCTGGATGAAAGAGATACCACCCAGTCTGGAAAAATGTCATTGACTGGATCTGAGTAGGCACAATAGAGGCAGAGAAGAAGGCCTTCTGTGCATCCATCACTGTGGAACAAGATTTCAAATGATCCAGAAAGATGGATCTGCTCATGTTTGAAAGTATTCTGTATCTTCTTTTCCTTTCATTTTCAATGTAAGCCTATCCATTTCTGCACAGTCCAAAATTTTCTTAATTACTGTATCTCTTCTTCAGCTGGTATTTCTTCATTTTTCCAATGCTGTGCAAATGCAATTCTTGCTGTTGTTAATGCATGTAACATGAAATATATACATTCTTTATCATAATTTCCTGAGGTTATACCTAAAATAAATAATTCCGGCTTATCATCTATATATATTATAATTTCTTTCCAATCTTCTGTATGTCTGCTTCAACTTCTTGGCAAAGGAAAGAGCAACGGATATCAATATTGTCAACTTTTGGGTCACCTTCTTATTCCACAGTTCAGCTAGACTTTAATGGCCTTTACATCAAGCAAAGTGGGAATTTCACCAAGAATACTCCCAGAACCATCCAGATCCATCCAGGCTCTGAAATATCCCACAATTTCTCATAAGTGGCAATGTTAGTGACATCCTTTGAACCCAGACTCCTTGAGACTCTGCAATTGGAACAGATAATTGGTTGGTTTTCCAAACCCTTCAAAGAATTTGTTTTATATTTGGTGGACACAGCTTCATTCATAGACCAGTTCTCTGAACCCATCTAAAGTTCTGGCAACGTAGTCACACAAAATCAATGGCATGTGGCTCTTAAACTGTCCCCTAAATTGTGGAGTAGTGGTGGTGGTGGAGATTTTTTTATTGTTCCTTAGTAGTCGTGGTTTTCATTGGAATTTAATTTGCTATGTTGTCTTAGTATTTCAGTCTTCTTCATGAAAGAATGGAATCTTGGTTGCCCAGTGTCCTCCTGGATTTAAATAGTTTGTCCACCACAACAAGCAAGCCTATAAACTGAGAAAGAAAGCAATCCTACAAATAAAGAAGATACTGCAAGCTGATACTTTATAACATTCTTCTTCATTATTATTTTTAAATTCTTATTTTAAACATCTTTTCCAGAAAGCCAGATGAGACAGAAGCTAGCGACTAAGGAAGAATGACTTCCATTCACCCGTCATTGTCTTAGTCTTTGCACGGATGGATTCTCTACCAGGAATGGCTGACCTCACTGCTAAATTAAGACACCACCAGCTCAAAATCCCCTATTTTTTAATTAGAAACATGCTTGACATTCACGGGTGACCACACATCAGAGATTTCTCACTTCTGAAGTTCCAGAAGAGCAGATGAGACCTTGCTGAACAATCCCAGGTGGCTGTTTCAGAGCTGCAATCAACCGTCCCATTTGGAAATAAGCCCAAAGTCCTTCAAAAAAGATACCTTGTAAAATATCTCACCAATATCTGTTGTTTTTTAGATCAGATTTTGAACAAGATGAACCCTGAACTACTAAAATGAATACTCATTGAAGTTGTGCAAAGGGAAAAACAGATAGACTGGTCAATAAAGTAACTGATTGACAGTATTACTCTACTGATTTTCAGCATTAAATGTATGGCATGATGCTGAAATTACAGTGAATAGTAGACATATAGTACCACATACGTTTGTGCTGTTGGAATTCAATTGTTGGAATTCAATTTGTTTCTCTTACTTTTGCTTGTCATTTGTGCTTGCTATGCTAGAAGAAAGAATAGAATAGAATAGAATAGAATAGAATAGAATAGAATAAAATAGAATAGAATAGAATATTCTTTATTTGCCAAGTATAATTGGACACATAAGGAATTTGTCTCTGGTGCATGAAATCTTAGTATACACATAATCAACAAAGTGATAAATCATAAGATAAAATCATAAATCATAAGATACAACCAACAAAGTGACAGTCATAAGATACCAATAAGAGTAGGTAATAGGAAAGGTCAGAAGGATAATAGTAATACAGTAATGACAAACCAGTTCTATTTGCAACTAGAAATCTTTGCTCAAATTTTGTGATAGGACTATATCATCAATATTCTGTATCAGAATATCAGTTCTGTGCTCATAAGTTATTTTTTGACTATGTCCAACAATGAATAAGTCTTATTCAACTTAGGAAGCACAAATCTGTTGATGAAAGTTCTCACTCTTAGCTCTGGAATGGGCAACTTAATTCTCTTGGTTAGAATGAGAAAGAAATTACATTTAGCCCAGCCATGGGATTGTGATCTTACAGCCTTAGAAGTATATCTGGATCTCACTGTCACTCATTTTGAGGTAATTTTATTGGCCCTAGGACAAGTAATAAAATATCTTCACAAACATCAATGGTTGGTTTTAGACCAAGTCCTGCTTCTTCAGAACATTCTTACAATTTCATTGCTCATAAAAAAGAGCTTCTGCTTTGCAATATTTTTTAGTATATATTTTATTTATTTATCTTTAAGTTTACAACTCATAAGTGCTTAATAAACAATGTGATTGTCTGGGTCTTATTCTAATTACATATAATAAAATCCTACTCTCTATCCCATTTTTCCAGCCACTGCTTTGCAATATTTTAATGATCTTATTTTGGTCTTCCATAACATCCACCAACATGCACAACAAAGTGAAGATAGTGGTTGCAACTACAGGAATAAACACTCACCCCCTAACATGGACATGTAATGTTAACACACATGTAATAAAGGGATGGGGCCGAATACATAGTAGTGGCCATCATCTTGATCTTTTCTGACCATCCCTCATGGACATCCCTGCCAAGGACATCCTCCTTCTTTCACACTTTTGCCTAGGAGAACATTAAACTGGAGAGCCATCATTTTTGGGTTATTGAGATGGTTGGAACATATTATATATTATACCTGTTTTGGAAAGTCATCAATTCAACAGAAAATAGAACAAAAAAATAGTATACCAATTGTAATGAATAGGTGGGCAGACAAGAAAAAAACAAAACAATGGATGATGAAATGAATCAACCCAGAATTCTCACTCAAGGCATAAATGGTCAGGCTCAAATTATTATCCTACTTCAAGCATATGATATGAAGACCCAGCTCTCCACAGAAGGCTCTAAGACTAGGGAAAGTGGAAGGAGAGAGGAGAGGATGACAGCAGCAAGGAGGATCGACTCAGTTACAATGGCAATGGAGGTAACCGTTGGGGGCCTTGAAAGGCCTAGTTAGGCACAGATCATCATGAATAAGGTCTCCTTATGTGGTTGCAAAGAGTTGACAACAACTTGATGACATATAATCAACCATTAATAATCGATCAATCAGCATAACAGTCAAGGCAATAAGATCTGGATTGCAAAAAGCAAAGCACCAGTAGATGGCAGCAGAGAGTTTACATGGTTAAGTACATACCCTTCCTTTCAACCTTGGACTACTGTATGCCTTCTCTGTTCCTGGCTCTGTGGAAGAACATCCCCTGTAGAGATCTGGATGGACCTGATCTGATTAGTCTTTCATAAGACTAATGAGAAGTTGAGCATTTTCTGCTCGTTGATTGGCTTTCATAATTTGCTTCACTATTACAATTTGAATGATATCTATGACTCAGTCTCTTCTTACCTGTACAGGTAGCCCTTGACTTGTGTCCATAATTGGAGCACACAACCAACCCAGCTTTAATACCTTTTTTGCAGTGGTTATTAAGTGAATATCATGTTTGTTAAGCACACCTATTGATCAATATGGGCAGTTTTCAACAGAAACTGGAAGTAAACCCCAGCTTTCAACAAAAACTTTATAAATTGGGATCATGTGACCATGGGACACTACAAACTGCCATAAATGTGGGCCTATTGCCAAGCACTTAAAAATGTGGTCATGTGACTGAGTGTGGGAATGGCCATCAGAACTTTGCAACTGTGTCTTAAGTACCTTTTGGGGATGGGGTCAGTCATAACTCTGAATAGCTGCTAAGCGGTTAATCATAAGTTGAGGACTACCTATTAGGTTGTTTTTTTATTATAGTTTTAATCTTTGGATGCTGCCCAAAGTCGTAGTTTAGCATGGGCAGCCATATAAATCAGGAATAAACAAACAAGCAAATAATTCACTTGGTGTTTCTTGTGGACTTTGGGGATCAAAATTTTGGAAAACCTTAGCTGGAAGAACATTGTGCAATCTTTCTGTTATCCAGCTCTGTTATTCTGTTATTATTAATGTTAATGTGATGTCTTCTTTGCTAGTTTCATTGAACCATTTGCCCTCTGGTGGCCAAAATGGGACAATGCTGCTTTCCTTTCAAACAAGCTAGCTCCTGTTCAAATCCAAATTGATTTAACTAAAAGAAAACTCTCATTATCTTTGTTCACCATTCACAGAAGACTCATTATCGTTTCTACCAATACATCAAGAGAAGGGGGAAAAAGTTTGCTTTCTCCTCTCTAAAACTTTACAGATAACTCCCATGCTTATCAATTAACTTTGGTTCTTCTTGATTCCTTTTGAGATTCATGTCTCCAAAGGCACAAAACTTCTCGGGGTTAATTAAAGCATTCTGTACTTTCTCAGGGGTGTCCAGGGAGATGTTCAAGGAGAAACGAACATGGCCAATTTGTATTGTGCTGTAAGGAGCTGGAAGTTTTAACAATTCCTCTTAGTGAATAGCTGGACACCAGTAGAGTGCATTTTTTTATGTTTGTAGTGGGCCAGGCCCTCATTGAGGTTCAAATGCAAGCAGAGTTTGCCATTAGCTCCAGTGACCAGCAAACTCAGGCACATGTTGGAACTACAAAGCCCATGGCACCTGACCTTTCACTTTGATTCAATTAAGTGTCCATTTCTCATCATGCTCTAATATTCTATGTGGTCCTTGACTTAATGACCAAAATTGGGAACAGAATTTCAATGTTTGTTGAGCAACCTATGACCTTTTTTTTTTGCTACCGTTGCTAAACGAATCACTGCTAAGTGAATCAGAGAGTTGTTAAGTGAATAACCAAGCCCTTGTCTCCTGCCCTTGTTACAGTTCTGTCCTTCTCATTCAGATCGAGTTGGTCTCCGCACAGCCTTCTCTTGACTTCAGTTCCCAAACGCCAACCCTGTGAGGTGGGCTCAGTTACTGAAAGGTTGAAGGGTCCCAAACCATTTAGCAAGGGTGGGATTTTTCCAGTCCGCCATTTTAACTGCTACAGCTGACAGGCTCAAACGGGAGAAAATAGGTTCTTGATTTTCAAAGTCAAATGGAAATATGAATATTCTCTGGATAACTCTTCACAAATGTAATTAGTGTTATGTTGGTGCCATAGGTTTCAGGGGCACAGTCTTCATTTCACACACACACAGAGACACACACAGATACACAGACACCTCATTATGAAATGTAATAATCTCTCTCTCTCTCTCTCTCTCTCTCTCTCTCTCTCTCTCTCTCTCTCTTCATGGAAAATGAACTGTTAGAGGAAAACCAAATCACTGGTGTAAGTCTTCTTATTCTGATTTTCTCAGGCTGGCCAAAGATTTTGTAAATGTTGTACATTTTGTACATAGCATGACTTGGAAGAAATCAGAGCAAAACACCCTAGAATGAAAAGTATTTTATTTGGAAATATCTCACAAGAAAATCATTGATCTGCCTGAGCAGATTTCCTAATAATAATCTGGAAAAAAAGTTGTGTTTTTTTTCCCCTGATTCAGAAATGTTTTCCACCTCCTCAATCTAGTTCAGGGGTCTTCAAACCTGGCCCTTTTATGACTTGTGGACTTCAACTCCCAGAATTCCTCAGCCAGCATGCCTGGCTGAGGAATTCTGGGAGTTGAAGTCCACAAGTCATAAAAGGGCCAGGTTTGAAGACCCCTGAACTAGTTTCTTTGTAGCTTTCCTACCAGAGGCTAAAGAGACTGGGCCTATCTTACCTTCCAAGCTGGAGCAGACATGTGTGGATGCTGCCATCTAGTGGGAGACAGATAAAATACATAGGCAGATAGATAATAGAGCAGTAGAGATGACAGACAAGCAGATGGATGGATGGATGGATGGATGGATGGATGGATGGATGCAGGGCTTTTTTTCAGCGCCTTGCGCCGCCTTGGCGCAAGGCCGTGGAAAAAGGCCCGGCCGGCGTGGCCTTTATCGGGGAGGGTGTGGCCTTTATCGGGGAGGGTTTAAAATGAACGTAAGGACAAGAGATTTCCCCGCCAGGATCCCAAACTACTCCCGCACCGGTCCAAACTCAAGGCGGTGGAAAAGAGCGAGAAAAAAAGCCCTGGATGGATGGATGGATGGATGGATGGATGGATGGATGGATGGATGGATAGATAGATAGATAGATAGATAGATAGGAGAGAAAGAGATGGAGGATAGAGGGAGAGAAATGATAAAGAGAGAATAGAATAGAATAGAATAGAATAGAATAGAATAGAATAGAATAGAATAGAATAGAATAGAATAGAATAATAGAATAGAATCATAGAGCAAAATTAAATAAATTTTACTTTTAATTTTAAAATTTAATTAAATAGCTAAAACAGATCATGCCAAACCAATCTTTGTTCATTCTTTGAGAAACTGATTAAATTAGTAGACCAGTGAAATGCTGTGAACATAGTATACTTATACACATAGGCAGAAAAAACCAAAGGTAAAAGTACAGATTAGGCAAAATGTGGCTCAAAAACAGTAACTATGAGAGGTGCCTTTGAGTCCTAGTGGACAATTACTTAAATATGAGGCAGCAATGTGCGGCAGCAGCCACAATCATTGGTTGTATAAACAGAAGCATAAAATCAAAATCACATGAAGTATTAGTACTGATTTATAAATCCTTAGTAAGGCTACACCTGGAATACTGCATACAGTTTTGATCACCACATTACCAAATAGATGTTCAGACTTTGGAAAACGTGCAAAGAAAAACAAGTAAGATGAGACAAAAACATATGAAGAATGGTTGCAGTATTTGTGTTTGGCTAGTCTAGAGAAAAGAAGGACTAGGGCGGGAGGGACATGATAGCAGTATTCCAGTATTTGAGGGACTGCCACAAAGAAGAGAGGGTCAACCTAGTCTCCAAAGTACCAGAGGGCAAGGCAAAAAACAATGGATGGAAACTAATCAAGGAGAGAAGAAATCTGGAATTAAGGAGAAACTTTCTAACAGTGAAGACAATTAAGCAGTGAAACAGTTTGTATGTTATAGGTAGATATATATATACTTTCTTTTGAGAGCAGGCAACAGAATTACATTTTTAATGTAGCTCAGTGTGCTCATAGTAAAAAAATGGCAAAAAATCTTATCCCATCTTATCTTATCTTATCCTGCTGGAGCAGGGGGCTGGACTAGAAGACCTCCAAGGTCCTTTCCAGATCTGTCCCATCCCATCTCATCTCATCTCATCTCATCTCATCTCATCTCATCTCATCTCATCTCATCTCATCTCATCTCATCTCATCTCATCTCATCTCATCTCATCTCGTTCTGGTGCCATCATATTTTGAAACAGTATCTAAATAAACTGTTATAAGTCGAGGACCACCTGTGTATATTATTGTCTCACCCGGAGGAGTCCCACGGCAGCCGGTTTGTCACAGCCGACCGCTGGGGGTCCCCCTCCCGGAAGAGACACCCTCGGGGGTGGGACACCTTACTTGAAGGGGGTCTCTAGGCCTGATAAGGCCTAGAGGGGAGGAAGGCGGCACGGGAGTTCTGTACCGAAAAGGTAGTTCGCCCTAACCGGATCCCCCCCCCATTGTATAGGGATTTTAATAGGGATTTTATAACTTTTCTAAAAATAACAGGCTAATTTAATATATATTTTAATTGTCTTTAGATATTTATTGTATAGTTTCGTTTTTTATTTGCCTGTAAGCTGCCCTGAGTCCTTCGGGAGAAGGGCGGGGTATAAATTAAAGTAATAATAATAATAATATTAGCACAGGGCTTTTCAACCTTTTCACCCACTGTACCACTTTTAGGATATGGCAACATCCGAGTACCACCAGTCGTCTAGCAAGGTGTCATAAACTTGATGACCAAAAAAAAAGAAAAAAAGAAAAAAAGTGATAAAGTACAGGTAGTCCTCAACTTACAACAGTTCGCTTAGTGACTGTTTGAAGTTACAATGGCACTGAAAAAAATCCCCCCCCCAAGCCACAGCCGAGCAAGACACCTGCCTGCCCACCCGGCAGCGCTCTTCCTCCTGTCCGAGGTTTTCATTGCTATGAGCATTTCTGTTGAGGATTGGCAGCAGGGGGTGGGTGGGGGGTGTTTGGTTTTTATTTCCCCCGCCTGCTGGGTGGTTGCAGCAGGTTTTGGTCACTTCACATGACCCTGGGACAGTGTGACCGTCATAAATATGAATCAGTTGCCAAGCATCTGAATGTAAATCACAAGACCCTGGAGATGCTGCAACATTCCAGCTGATCAGCGCTTCTTCTGGGCTCAGCAGAAGCACCAGGATCAGCACTGAGCTCCAGCTGGAGCCTGGCGCTGATCCTGGTGCTTTCGCTGAGCCCTGACAGCCCTGCAGCTCCAGCCATCTCTCGCTCAGGCTTGTGCGGTGCTGCCACCGGTTCAGCCCATTCCCCTCCCCCGGTACCATTTTTCTAGAATGGTCGCGTACCACCTGCCAGGTGCCAATGTACCACAGGTGGCACCCGTACCACTGGTTGAAAAGCCCTGTATTAGCACACAGTAACACAGTGCACAATAAATCCAGGGGTGGGATTGGATTAGCTTGCATGTGGACACGTTTGCGCTGGGATTGCAACATCTGAGATGAGGCCAGTTCACCCTTCCCTTTCCACCTGCAGCCTCCATACAAGTGATCCTTTTTGCTCTCTTTTTTCAAAGTTGCAGCTGGAGTTACACTTATTAGGCCAACAAAGAGGCCAATGAAGAGGTTCTAAGGGGTGCTTCAGGTGAAGGGTCCTTTCCAGCCTGTTTTAGCAGTGAGAAGAGGGGGCTTGCTTCTAAATGTGAAGTACAGGGTGGTAAAAGCTTCTCTGCATGCGCAATTCATGTATAGCAGTATCTTCCAGCTTCTGCGGTTGTTACATGTGGACCTCCAAAGTCTGCAAGGTAAAAGGAAGCCACATGAGAAGGCAATGGCCTGCTTCTCTGTTGAATAAACTGCTTCACCATCATCTTGGTCACTACATGTGCTAGAAAAATCTCTATTTTAAAATATGTTTTCTGACATTTGGGTAGACTCTTGTTCAGCCTGGTCTTTGTCGCCCCCTACTGGTTATTCTAAAACTGTTCATGTAGTCCCAAAGGTGCTTTTTCCAGGAGGCAACTGGACTTTCTGTTTTTTCCTTGAAGACGTTTCCCTTCTCACACAAGAAGCTTCTTCAGCTGAAGGAGCCTCTTGGATAAGAAGCAAAACGTCTTCAAAGAAAAAAAAGTCCAGTTGCCTCCTAGAAATGCACCTTTGGGACAATTATGACCTGAATGACTAAGAACCTCCATAGATATTTATGTGTTGAGTGCTTCCTTTAGGAAAATAATATTAATTCTAATTATGCCTTCCCCTTTCAAGTTTATCTAAGTAATAATAATAATAATAATAATAATAATAATAATAATAATAATAATAATAATAATAATAATAATAATAATAATAATAATAATAATAATAATAATAAAGTTGGAAGGGACCTTGGAGGTCATCGAGTCCAACCCCCTGCTCAGGCAGGAAACCCTGTACCATTTCAGACAAATGGCTGTCCAGTCTCTTCTTAAAAACTTCCAGTGTTGGATCATTCACCACTTCTAGAGGCAGGTTGTTCCACTGGTTAATTGTTCTAACTGTCAGGAAGTTTCTCCTTACTTCTAGGTTGCTTCTCTCCTTGATTAGTTTCCATCCTTTGCTTCTTGTCCTGCCTTCAGGTGCCTTGGAAAATAGTGTAATAGTAAATGGGAAACACCCTGGGAGACAGGGCATGGTCAAGAGAACAATCAGGTAAAATTTATCCCAGTAGATATGTGGGTGGGCCAAGAGGCTCAGAAGAGACTCTTCTAATTTCTTAACCTGTAAAGAGAAAGTTGGGGATAGGGGGAGTGAACTGGTGTAATTTCAGGTTTGCAAGATGGATTTCAACCTTGTGAGGTAGACCAGACAGGAAACTCCACTAAAAGAGTCTATTTTATTGTAAGGGTGCATTAAGAAACTTTTTCCAATGAACAAGTACCAAAACTTCCAATATAAATTATTTCACCACTCCAAAAGAATTACATAGGCATCTGATCAATCAATCAATTAGTAAATCACAGGTTCAACAGAGATCATGGATCTATTTTTCACTCTGTTCACATTTATTTTATTTTTCTTCTTCTTTCCTCTTTCAAGTATGTTGACGTTCCTCATATTTTGCCAGTTGTCCTCTTGCAGCCCAAGGTGTCTTTCAAAGCATCTTTGACCTGCTTGTTCCTCAGAGTGTAGACAAATGGGGTCATGAGAGGACAAACCACATTGTTGAGAATGGCCACCGCATTGTTGAAATTTTTCCCTTCACTTTCCTCTGGTATGAGATACATAGAGATGCAACTACCATACGTAATAGAGACCACAATGATGTGGGAGGCACAGGTGGAGAAGGCCTTCTTTCTTCCTGCAGCAGTTGGAATGTGAAGGATGGTGGAAATGATGACTGTGTAGGATATTGTAGTGATGGCTAAAGTCCCTAGAAGTGAAAAAACAGAAAGGATGAAGCCAACCAGCTTCAGGAGACGTGTATCCCCACAGAGAAGTTTCAGCAGTGGTTTACTGTCACAAAAAAAATGGTCAATGATGTTTGAGCCACAGATGGGGAATTGTGCAAAAGATACGGTTTGACCAAAAATCAAGATGAATCCTGCAACCCAAGAAATCAGCACCATCCAAGTGCAGATACATTGGTTCATGACGGTGGCATATCTTAAAGGATTGCAGATGGCCACATAACGGTCAAAAGACATAACTGTCAGAAGGAAAAAATCAGTAGTGCCCAAAAAGAAATAAAAAAACAATTGGCTTATGCATCCCACATAAGATATGGTTTTCTTCCCCAACGCCAAATTGATCAAAGCTTTGGGAATGACAGCTGAAGTGTATCCAATTTCCAAGATGGCATAATTCCTGAGGAAATAATACATTGGGGTCCTGAGGTGGACATCCACAAGGGTGATAATAACAATCAGAATGTTTCCAGCTATGGCCATCAGGTACATGACCAAGATAAGGGTAAATAGAAGCATCTCAGGCTGGTGACTTTCAGTAAATCCTATCAGTAAGATCTCTTCACTCTTGGTTTGGTTCACCATCTTATCTTAGTTGTGAGCAATCTGTGGACATAAACCCTTGGTGAATTAGGTGAGCTTTCATTGGTTAAGAATCTGAAACTAGGCAAGATCAAGTGAAGTGTTAACAAGATCACGTGAAGTGTTGATACCAATTTACAATGCCTTGGTAAGGCCACACTTGGAATACTGCATCCAGTTTTGGTCACCACGATGTAAAAAAGATGTTGAGACTCTAGCAAGAGTACAGAGAACAGCAACAAAGATGATTAGGGGACTGGAGGCTAAAACATATAAAGAACGGTTGATGGAATTGGGTATGTCTAGTTTAATGAAAAGAAGGACTAGGGTTGACATGACAGCACTGTTCCAATATCTAAGGAGTTGCCACAAAGAAGAGGGAGTCGAGCTATTCTCCAAAGCACTAGAAGGCAGGACAAGAAGCAATGGATGGAAACTAATCATGGAGAGAAGCAACCTAGAACTAAGGAGACATTCCCTGACAGTGAGAACAATTAATCAGTGGAACAACCTGCCTCCAGAAGTTGTGAATGGTCCAACACTGGAAGTTTTAAAGAAGAGACTGGACAACCATTTGTCTGGAATGGTATAGAGTTTCCTGCCTGAACAGGGCGTTGGATTAGATGACCTAGAAGGTCCCTTCCAACTCTTCTCTTCTCTTCTCTTCTCTTCTCTTCTCTTCTCTTCTCTTCTCTTCTCTTCTCTTCTCTTCTCTTCTCTTCTATTCTATTCTATTCTATTCTATTCTATTCATCACTGGTATGATAATTGATTCAGGATATTTAGGCCTTTTGGAAAGCTGAGGTGGGAAGAAAATCAATTTAGAAATCAGTTTATTCATGCACTCCCCGTGAACTCCTTAAATCAACAATATCATCTGTCAATAGCTGAAAGGACAGAGATAAACACAATCCAGCAAAGATTGCTTATCTTTCAGTCTGATAGTCCATTGTCAGGCGGAAATGGTATTCATTTCAAAGAATAGCTAACAAGATAAATCCTTTAGTATGTATGGCTTTTAGGAACACACTCAAGGAGGACACCCCAAAGTTGACAGGCTGAAGGAATTTGCCAAAGATAAACACTTCAAAACACAAAGAGCTATTTTCCTTATAAATACCAACCTCAAGATTTGAAACTGTAGTCTACCTTTGAATGATGTCTTTTATGTTCTTGAATAAGCATCTTCCTCTTCAAACAGTACGTCCAGTGTCATTCTTATGTAATTCCAGCTTAGATTGCCCCAAATTTATTTATTCTTCTAACACTGACCCTGTACAGGAAGATTATCATAACCCTGTTAATTGACTGTCTTCTGCCCAACTATTGGTTCATGAGTGTAGTTATTTATTATTGTTTTTGAATGCAGATGACCATGCAATCCCTCTTCAGCCTAACATGTTTCTTCAGAGAAAATGATGAACATTAATTCATGTTTGTGGTTTTTTCTTTCCTCATTCTGTGGCTGCTTTTTAGTGTTGTGAAGGTTTTGGGGGGGGAATCTTTCTCAGTCCTACATTTGTATATACTTATATACTCATGTGTGTCCTTTTTCTAAATTAAGTCCCCCAAAAGTTTCTCCCTGTCCTTTTACAGATATAAATGTGACTTTTTTTTAAAAAAAAAAGATAAAATATAGCAGTACTTAGCCTAGTGTTTCAATAAATTATCTTCTTGCATATGGAAGATTGACAGATCAGACCTCCAAGTCAGATCTACATCTGAAATATTGGATTATGGTGACAATAAAACAAATGGGCAGGAAAAAAAACCCCACCAGATTATCATTGGATGTTGGCTGTACTCTACTATAAAAAATACAGTTAAGTGTCTGTCTGCTCCATAAAATCCTTTCATTCTTCCTCCTATTATACAATTTTAAAATCAGGGTTTGGGGTCCATTTGTAATCATTTGCTTAATTATTGGAAGGCATGCAAGGCTTCCTAATAATAATAATAATAATAATAAAGTTGGAAGGGACCTTGGAGGTAATCGAGTCCAACCCCCTGCCCAGGCAGGAACCCTACACCATTTCAGACAAACGGCTGTCCAGTCTCTTCTTAAAAACTTCCAGTGTTGGAGCATTCACCACTTCTGGAGGCAGGTTGTTCCACTGGTTAATTGTTCTAACTGTCAGGAAGTTTCTCCTTAGTTCTAGGTTGCTTCTCTCCTTGATCAGTTTCCACCCATNACCAAAACTGGATGCAGTATTCCAAGTGTGGCCTTACTAAGGCATTGTAAAGTGGTATTAATACTTCACGTGATCTTGATTCTATCCCTCTGTTAATGCAGCCCAGCACTGTGTTGGCTTTTTTGGCAGCTGCAGCACACTGCTGGCTCATATTTAAGTGATTGTCCACTAGGACTCCGAGATCCCTCTCACAGTTACTGCTATTGAGCAAGGTACCCCCTATACTATACCTGTACATTTGGTTTTTCTTGCCTAAATGTAGAACCTTACTTTTTTCACCATTGAAAAAACTAACTAACTGTAGCAATTTCCCCAAATTGCTGTAGAGTTTTAAGTGTCCCTGCTAAGCTGTAAAACACAGCTTTACAAAATCCAGAAAAGGGTTTTGTAAAGGAACGCAAAGGCTCAAATATAATTTTGTCAGGAGCAAAAGACCAGGTCCTGACATGAAGGTCCTTATAAACTGATTTATTGTTAAAAAGCCTATGCACAGAAATCTTCTCAACTGATGGTCAGAACTTGCTTAGAGTTACATAGATAAGGGTCAACAAAATCAAGGAGGATTGGAGTTAGCTCACTTGTGGCTATGTAGGGATTCTAGGCTGAACCCTCTTTTAACACCACACCCAGGTTTTGCTACTCCTTCTCCTACATGTTTCCCACTATGTTAAATTAAATAAATCCACCAAGAAAATGCAAATCAGAGTGATTTCTCCCTCAGCTTCCAAAATCTTCAAAACCACTGAAAGGAGATGGATACATTTCAAATCTTTTAGAAAATACTGTATACATTTAAAGAAGACTCTAACTCTTTGCTTTGAGTTACTTATAAAGTAACGAAGATGGGATAAACAAAAATCAAATAAATAATCGTAGATTACAAATTTATCTTTTCTTTTTTAAAAAAAGTTCAATTTATTAACTCCCTAAAAGCAACAAATCTTTGTCCTTATAAGAATTAATAATAGTACTAAAAAATGAACTTGGTATGGAATGAATAAGCTAGGCACCTGAGAATCCATGTGTCCATGTCTTGACCAAACCTCAGTTGAAGGCTCTTTTGCTATTAAATGTTAGGTTGTGCTGTGATTCAGGTCCAAAGACTAAATGGTAAGCATGTGGTGATATGAAGATAGAAACTCTTTCAAAGAAATGCTTCTTTCTTTAGGACCTACAGAAAAGAGCCAGGAGAAGCTTCAAAAAGACAATTTGCTTTAAGCAGCTGAGAGATACCATACTGATGTCCCTAAGGGATTCTGTTTGAAGTTCTTAGCTACAGAAAAATTGAAAGTCCTTCAAGTTACTTCTCCACCACCACAAACAGTTAAAGGATGTAGACTCCAGAAAGAAGCTTTTGAGAACATTTTCTCATAGATATTAAGAAAATCCACCTATCCCTTCTTGAGTGTAAGTTCAAGATTGGGGAATAGCTCTTCCTGATCTCAAACAATATAGACCTATTTTTATTAAAAATGCCTTTCACCTAAATCAAAAAAAATATTTTGATGGACCACTAATGAACCTCAGATAATTTTGACCTTCCAAAGCTTACCTTAAAAGTTATTTACTTTGGTGTGTTAGATGTATGTGTCATTCCAGAGCAAACAATTTCAGAGATATAGTTATGCTTATTTAGATTATCCCTTGGGGCAACTTCTATCTATAAGGAGTGATACAGTGGCTGAACGGTTAAGATGCTGGGCTTGTTGGTTGGAAAGCTAGACAGCCCAGGTTCTATACCCAAGCACCACACAATGGGGTGAGCTCCCATCCTCATCCCAGCTCCTGCCAACCTAGCTATTCAGAAACATGCAAATGTGAATAAATAAATAGGTACCACTTTGGTGGGAAGGTAACCGTGCTTCGTGACATCATGCTGGCCACATGACTGTGGAAATGTCTTTGGACGACACTAGCTCAATGGTCTTGAAATGAAGATGAATACCGCGCCTATAGTCAGCAATGACTAACAGAGTAAAATCCTCAGGGACTCCTTATTTACTTAGTATCTATCTATAACAAACAATTTATACTATTGGTTGATATTAGCTACTCATTAGAGGTTGTCTGAATCCCCATGTGATGTGACTAAGCATTGTTCATTCAATCATATTCTCTTTATTTACAGAATATTTTATATCCAAACAATGATACAAAGCCAAGATACAGTATAGTATAATAGAGCAGGGGTCCCCAACCTGTGGGCCATAGCCCACTAGTGGGCCATGAAAGGATTGCAACCTGGCCACAAAAATGGCCAGTGAGCACAAGTGCACATCCTCACTTGTGCAAGTAGTGGGTGAGAGAATGCACACACACTTCATTTGCATGAGTGGCAGACATGCATGCATGCTGCTGACACCAACAGAGTTCCATGCATGCATGTGCACTTGCCAGCCACTCATGTGGAACCATCCCCTTCCCCACCAGTCCACAAAGCCAGAAACATTGGAGAAATCTGTAATAGAGGACTGGATTCATGTTGGAGAGATCTAACTTCAAAAATCCACTTTATATAAAGGGGCACATTCTATCCATAAAATGGTTCCATGGAAACCAGTCTAGCTAGATGGAAAGACTTATACACAATGACTGGATTCATATCTGCTTAACCAGGTTAGCTGATGTCCCACCATCTATATTCACAGTTATTTAAACTGATTATAGGTAGTCCTTGATTTACAATCATTTGTTTAGTGACCTTTTGGTGCAGTGATGCTAAAATAAGTGACTTACAACTGGTCCTTACACTTATAACCATTGTATCATCCTCATGGTCACATGATCAGGTGCTGCACAACTGGGATGTAGTAAGATAAGATAAGATAAGATAAGATAAGATGAGATGAGATGAGATGAGATGAGAGACGAGAGACGAGAGACGAGAGACGAGAGACGAGAGACGAGAGACGAGAGATAAGTTTTATTGTCATTTTTTTATTGTAGACACATTGGCACATATTAAAAATGAAATTCTGTTGCCTGCTCTCAAAAGTGTACACATACACAACACACCTATAAACATGCTATAAAAATACATATGTATATACCTACATCCTTACATATAAATACATATAAATATTATTCATTGTCCATCTTGAATACATAGTGGAAAAAGGTAACTTGAGAGTTCACAAAGTTGATGCTATATGGTACAAAACTGTGACTGAATCTGGATGTTCTTCTTCGGATACCCTGAAGCCCCCTCCCAGAAGGTATCAAGGGAAACAGGTTGTGGAGAGGATGTATAGCATCCCAGATGATACTGCATGCCTTGCTCAAGCATCAATTACAGTATATGTCATGTCCTGGATAGAAGGGAGTGAACTGCCAATAATATTTTCTGCCATCCTCACCACTCTTTGCACCGCCTTCCTGTCTGAAGCAGTAATGCTTCTAAACCAGACTGTAATGCAATCTGACAGGATGTTCTTAATTGCCCCTCTTTATTTTTGATGTATGCAGTGTCCTGGGGTCATGTCATCACCATTTTTAACTTTCCTAGCTAGCGTTCAACAAGCAAAGTCAATTGGGAACATCAGATTTGCTTATCAGCCATATGATACACTTATCAATCATGGTGATTCACACAATGACTACAGGAAACATTTTGTGTAAATTGGGCACAACTGTGGTAGAAAGTAGTTTGGATTCCCAGGAGGGAGGGACTCATTTCAAGAGGGCAAAGAGGAAGCAGAGTTTGAAAAGTTTGGCCAGCAGCAAGTGGATTAAAATGGCTTCTCCATAACAGTTCCTAGAGTATATCTATAGTTATTTGGTTGGTTGCTTTAGTCTGGCAAGATTCTGCCTATAGGTAAAGAACAATAAAAAAAGGACTCTAACTCTATGGATTGTTCTTGGTTTGGGGGCCTGACAGCGATTCACTTAACAGCTGCTTCACTTAGCAATGGATGTTCCAATCCCAACTATGACCATAAGTTGAGAACTACTTGTATGGTTTCCCCTAGATTGTGTAATTTAACATGAAGACCCTATTTTGCAGACCCTTCAGTACCTGAAAATGTCAACAACTATTCCATGAAATTAGCAGGTTCAATCAAAAGGCTTTGGCAACAGGAAATGTTCCTTCAAACTATCAAATAATTGTATATTTGTCAGCCCTTCAAACATGAGATCAGATACACCAACTCTGCAAGGAATGGTGTTTTCAGGTTTTCCTTGAACCCTTAATAATGATTGCAATCTGTTTCCATAAATCTTTCGAAGCTTCCCGAACTTGTTGGTTTCTCAAGCTGTAGATGAAAGGAGTCAACAAAGGAGAAACAATTGTGTTGAGAATGGCCAGTCTTTTGGCAAACTCCATTTTGCTTGTCTGGGTTGGGCTGATATAAAGGAAGAGGGAGCTCCCGTAGGCGATGGACACAACCATGAAGTGAGCAGCACAGGTGGAAAATGCCTTCTTTCTCCCTGTAGCAGTTGGGATGTTCAAGATAGTTTTGATTATGTTGATATAGGAAACCACTGAAATGAACAAAGTTCCGAACAATAAAACAATGGCAATCAATGATACAAAAAATTCAAGAAGTCTGGTGTCCCCACACAGGAGATGCATCAATGGTGCACTGTCACAGAAGAAATGGTCCAGGATGTTTGAGTTGCACATTGGAAACTGTAGGAAGACCACAAATGGACCAATGTGAATGAGGAAGCTTCCAATCCAGCAACAGAAAACCAGCAAGGTGCATAAACTCTTGTGCATGATGGATGGGTAGCGCAAAGGGTTACAAATGGCCAGGTATCGATCATAGGACATGACAACAAAGAAGAAGACCTCTGTAGTGCCCAGATAAAAATACAGGAAACATTGTACAATGCAACCAACATAGGAAATATTTTTATTGCCCATCAGCAAATGTGACAAGGTTTGAGGGATAATAACAGTCGTGAATCCAATTTCCATAATGGAGAAATTCCAGAGGAAGAAATACATTGGGGTGTGTAGCCTGTGGTCTACATTAGCCAAGAGAATAATCATAAAATTTCCCGTAATTGTCAGTAGGTAGGAAAAGAAAAGGATGGCAAAGAACAGGAGCTGGAGTTTCCGAACATCTGTCAAACCAACCAATATGAACTCACTGATTCTTGTTTCATTGTTTTTCATGGTTACCGTAGAAGGATCAGGAAACTGATGAAAAAGAATTTTTTTTTTTATTGAAAATTTTTAAAATTTTTACAATATAACTCCCCACCTCCTTCATACCCCACCC
>NW_015387400.1:377507-396874 GCF_001527695.2 Protobothrops mucrosquamatus
TAATCTTAAACCTAACCCTTGGCTTCTTGCCTGCCCAAATAAATTTGTTTATACCCTTTTGCCAATCATCCAAACCAGCATCTTTTTTTAAAATAGGAATCATCTGAAACAAGAAAAGAAATTTGGGAAGAACATTCATTTTTACAGCTGAAATTCTTCCCAACAAAGACAATTGCAATTTTTCCCACTCATTTAGATCTTTTTGTACCTTAGCCCATAAAGCTTCATAATTATTCTTATACAATTTTGTGTTAGAAGCTGTGATATAAACCCCCAAATATTTTATTAATACCCAGCTGAGTACATCTGCTTTGAAAATGTTGCTGTAACTGGAATTTTGTTGTCATTCAAACTGTGGGTGTCCTGAAAATCACACCCACATCTCTGCATTTTAAAAAGATGATTTCCCCTTGTGAAACTATTTGGACTATGAGAAGAATTCTGTTTTCAAATGGAAAACATTTTCTGTCTGCACTTGTCCCAGATTGTTACAGACTTTTAAATCTTCCTTAGTCAAAACCCAACCTTAAAACACAACATTGCATACCAAAGGAGAACTTTATCTAAGTGAAATGTTATGTAAATTCACATAAAATGTTAATCAGAACTTTTTCTGTCCCAGCCCTAAAAACTTTCTAAAAATCTCCTATATTTTGGTTCTTCTAAAATGAACTTGGAAATTTTGGAAAATTGTAGACACATCTTTAAAAAAATCCCTGCATATATTCAAACATCAATTAAAGGGCATCAGGTCTGTATTATATTGTTTTCTTTTAGTTAAGTTACTTCACTGGCCATTGTAAGTAAGAAATCTTTGCTATCCGGGAATTTACACCATGTACTCACCTTATCTATTGATTCTGGCTTGAAGCAGTAAAATATGGAAAGATCTTCACTAAGTTTGCACATGGAGCCCTCAGGAGCCATAAGTTTAGCGATTTCTCTGATCCAAATCTCAGCTGAAGCATCCTTAAAATTTGGCATTAAATTGTAGTGTTGTGCTGTGCAAAGACAAAAGAAGTTATTGAAAGCATGGGAGGTCATAAAAATTGCATTTCTTTCTGACTCCTTAAGAGAAATACTGCTTTCTCTACCATCACAAAGGAGTTGGAGAAGACAACCAGGAGAAACTTCAGGACACATTTGCTTTAGGCAGTTGCATGATGACAGAATTGCTATGTTAATGCCCTCAAGAGATCCTATTTGTGCTTCTTAGCTGGGAAATTCACAGGGTCCTTTGGGATATATTTCCATCATCAGAATCACTAAAAGTTGTAGAACCCAATAAGAATTTTTGAAAACTCATTCCATCAAAGATCTCCCACAGGTCCCTAAGTTCTTACTAAAGTGTAAATCCCTTTTTCTTCTTTAAAAAAGTCCTAGAAGAGGAAATAGCCTCTCCTGATCTCAAAAAATAGTAAATATACTTTTTTTATAAACAATCTTTCACTATAGCCCAGAACCATTTTGAGTAAATATTGGTCCAATATTCTTTTCATTACTGATTTGATCAATTTGTATTATATGCTTATAGTGATTGCACATTATGCTTATAGTGATTGCACATTATAGATTCTCTGAACCCCCACACGATATCACTAATCATTGCTAATTTGATTGTGTTTGTTTGCTTTTTCCCAATTAATGGAAGCCAATAGACAGTCATCCAATAGCCAATAGATGTGGCAGAATCACCCACTAGATTAGGTGAAAGGGCAAAGAGAAGGCTGAGCTGGGAATCATTAAGCCGCCGTAAGCAGCATAGACCTGACCTTCCCCAGAATCCATGAACCTTATCTGGCCTCTCCCAAGGGAATGTAACCATTCTGGAGAGATTCTTGTAGATAGATGATCAATAATAAAAAATTCAGCCTGAAATTCATAGGTGGTTCTGATTGCTTGAGCCTGGTATGAAGCAACGGGGCAGTGTAGTGTCATAGTACATAGGGGAACTGGATCCAATTCAGGAAGCTTTGAGTTCAAAATCCCATTTATAGTTCAGAGACACTAGGAAGTTTAGAGGCAGGTTCTCTCTCTCTCTCTCTCTCTCTCTCTCTCTCTCTCTCTCTCTCTCTCTCTCTCTCTCNCCCCACATCATTTGTGGAATAACATAGTTGATTAAGTTACCTCTGGGTGACAATAAATAATTTCAATATCACATATTCCAATTTAATTGACATCCAGATACTGCCCTGACTTGGATTCTTAGGAAAGAAAGACCCTCAACTCCATTTGTGGGAAAGGTATACTTTTATTAAAGACCAAGTAGTTACAGTACAGCAGAGCCAGAACTAAAAGTTTGTGCACAAAGGTTCCCTAGTTCTTTCCCTTTCCAATTCCTCCCCCTGTTATCTCCCTATTGTCCAGTTATATTCAAAAGATTTATTTTGGTAATGGTGCCCGCATTGGCGGGCTAGGAGATGGGCTGTTGCACTTCCTTTCCCAGGCTTCTGGCCTTGGAGCGATGAGCCGATGTCTCAGGATGGCACGATGAGTAGTTTCAATTTTCCCCTTCCCAGCAGTTCCCTCCCTGTTCTTCCCCAACTTACAAATGTTGCAGCATCATCATGGTCATGTGATCAAAATTGAAATGCTTGAGAACTTACTCATATTTATGATGGTGGCAGTGTCTCAGGTCCTTTTGAGACCGTCTGACAGGTTTTCCTATGACCTAAAGAAACCCCATGACACTTATGTGTAACCTAACACAAAGACCACATTTTTCAGACCCTTCAGTGCTGGAGAACTTGAATGGATATTCCACAAAATTAGCAGTTTTAACCATAAAGCTTTGGTGACCAGAAATGCTACTTCAAACTACCAAGTAAATGCATATTGGTCAGCCCCACAAACCAGATATCAGATACACCAAGTCCACAAAGAACGATGTTCTCAGGTTTTCCTTGGACTTTTAATAAAGACTGCAACCTGTCTCAACAGATCTTTCAAGGCTTCCTGAACTTGTTGGTTTCTCAAGCTGTAAATGAAAGGATTGAGCAAAGGGGAAACAATGGTGTTGAGAATGGCCACTATTTTGCCAAACTCCACTTTGCTTGCCTGGGATGGGCTGATATAAAGGAAGATGCAGCTCCCATAGGTGATGGACACAACAATGAAGTGAGAGGCACAGGTGGAAAATGCCTTTTTTCTCCTTGTAGCAGATGGAATGTTCGAGATAGTTTTTATTATGTTGACATAGGAAACTACTGAAATGGTTAAAGTCCCCAGCAATGAAAGCACAGCAGTGACAAACCCAAACAGTTCAAGAAGTCTAGTGTCCCCACAAAGGAGTTGGATCAATGGTGTGTTGTCGCAGAAGAAATGATCCAGGATGTTTGAGTTGCACATTGGAAGCTGTAGGAAGATCACAGAGGGACCAATGATGAGGAGGAAGCTTCCAATCCAGCAACAGAAAACCAGCAAAGTGCATAAACTCTTCTGCATGATGGATGGGTAACGTAAGGGATTACAGATGGCCAGGTATCTATCGTAGGACATGACCGCTAAGAGGAAGAACTCAGTGGTACCCAGATGGAAATACATGAAAGACTGTACCATGCAACCAACATAGGGAACATTTTTATGACCCATCAGCAAATGTGACAAGGTTGGAGGGGTGATGACAGTGGTGAAACCAATTTCCATAATAGAGAAATTCCAGAGGAAAAAATACATCGGGGTGTGTAGACGATGGTCCAGGTTAGTCAGGATAATAATCAACAAATTTCCTGTGATGGTCAATAAGTAGGAAAAGAGAAGGATGATGAAGAACAGGAGCTGCAGTTTCCGGATGTCCGTAAAACCAAGAAGTATGAACTCGGTGATTCTTGATTCATTGCTTTTCATGGTTACTACAGAACTCTGATCAGGAATTTAATAGAAGACGACAATTAGTTCACTTAATATTAATATTCTGCTGAATAATTGCACACTTACCTTGAAAACACTACTCTAAGTATAGAATTTGAATGTGATTCTTTGAATTAATTGTGTTCTGAAAATGATTCCTACATCTCTGGTTCCACAACAAATTTTTCCCTTTCTGGGGGATTAATAATCTATACATGGTATAGAAAAAAGTGAAAGTAAACAACTTGATGACCTTGGAAAACACAGAGACACCTAACAGCTTTACAAAAAGCTAGAAAAGAAATGCAAATAATGAAATGATTTCCCAAATCACCTTCAAAATGTGATTTGTATCTTGCACCATTGAAAGGACATGGTTATATTTCAAATATTATAGTAAAATCTTATAAAAGACTATATATACTTAAAGAAGAATATAGCACTTTTCATTCTAGATTACACATCTGTTTTAACTAATACCCATGTAGCAGTAGTTTTATTACTCATGTGGTAGGGCTGTATTGCTGTTATCCTTCTCATTTTTCTCATCTTTTCATCTTTCCTACTACCTTCTCCTATTGGTATCTTATGATTTATCACTTGTTGTTTGTATCTTATGATTTATATCTTATTATTTATGATCTATGACTTACCACTTTGTTGTTTGTATGTACACCAAGAGCTTATGTGCCAGAGACAAATTCCTTGTGTGTCCAATCACACTTGGCCAATAAAGAATATTCCTATTCCTATTTCTAAAAAAGTTCACATAATTCATTGGGCTCCTAAGCTTAGAAAACTTTGGTATTTTTTTTTTTTTGCACAAATATAGAATATACTCCCACTTTATATTTCTTCAGTCTTGGAGTACTAAAATAAGGGAAGAAGATCTTAGTATGGAATGAACAAGCCAGATTCCTCAGCATTCATGTGTCCATGTATTTTTCTTCACCAAATATCAGTTGAAGCCTCTTCAAAAAACAATTGTTAAATCTAGAGTGTACTGCAGTTCATATGCACAAATTGAAAAGGTGAACATGAGCGTGTGGTGATATGCAGGTAACAGGTGTGATTCCATCAAAGAAATGCTTTCTTCAATAAATGCAGAAGGTGTTCAGGGGAAGCTGGGGAAATGCATTTGCTTTAAGCAGCTCAGGGATATTACACTGATGTCCCTTATGGATTCTGTTTAGCAAATATGCTGGTGTCTAAAGTTACTTCCCCATTACTATAATCATCTCAAGGCTATAGAATCCAGGTAAAAACTTTTGAGAACTTCTTGCTTTAGATGTTGAGCAAATCCTGATGTCCTTTCTTGAGTGGCAATCCTTCTTCATTTAACAATTTCAAAATTGGGGAATAGCTGAAATCAAACAATGTAGGCTCTGCCTTAGTTCTACTAAAGACCTCTTTCCCTTAATCCAAGACACCTCTATGGAGATTCTCAGTTATCCAGGTCATGGTTTTCCCTAAGGTGCTTTTTCAAAAAGCAACTGGACTTTCTTTGTTTTACCTGAAGATGTTTTGCTTCTCATCCAAGAAGCTTCTTCAGTTCTGACTGAATGGTGGAGAATGAGAGGATTTATATTCTTTGCAGACATCTGGTTGTTAGCATGTCCAAGAGGCCTCAAGGACTCTCAGAAAGAGTGCTAATAACCAGATGACTGTAAGGAATATAAATCCTTCCATTCTCCAGTATCCAGTGGAGAAAAATCTCATCACCAACATATATGAAAAAAATTGGGTAATATGAAAGCCAAATAGAGGGATAAATTAAATCAAAAACTGTCATCAAAGTTTCTGATTGTTTAATTAATTATCTATTTATCCAGATTTGCTTGCCTGCTTTCCTGTCTTCTTCTTCTTCTTCTTCTTCTTCTTCTCTCTCTCTCTCTCTCTCTCTCTCTCTCTCTCTCTCTCTCTCTCTCCTCCCTCCCTCCCTCATCTATCTATCTATCTATCTATCTATCTATCTATCTATCTATCTATCTATCTATCTATCTATCTATCTATCTATCTATCTATCTATCTATCTATCTATCATCTATCTATCTAATCTGTCTGTCTGTCTGTCTATCTGTCTGTCCGTCCGTCCGTCCGTCCGTCCGTCCGTCCGTCCGTCCGTCCGTCCGTCCGTCTGTCTGTCTGTCATCTAATCTATTTATCTTCTATCCTATATAGAAATGATAGATTATAGACACCCACCCCCACCTAAACCCATTCACACATGCCCACATTTGTGGGATTGAAGATTGGACTCCTGTTTTACCCATTCTATCCCAAATCAGCTTAACACGGGTACATAAAATGAATATTTTATGGTCTGTATATGTGTGTCCTTGTGCATATACATATAGCTACAAAAATAAGGTATATCAGCTGTTTAGTTATGCTGTTTGGATTAATGCACATCATTGGAGCAGTAAATTAGATCAGTTTCATAGATCTGGATTTAATGGAGAACCAGATCTCCTCCTCCCCACATGAGTCATTAAACTGAAGTTTTACTACATAGATATTTTTTGTGTTTGTATATGAAGTCAAACATAGAGGCAAACATGTGATTTCTTGAACAGAGAACATCCACTGATGAATTCCTGGGTGAGAATCCATCTCCCCAGAACTCAATAATGTTAACCTTCTTCAGAATGGATATTGAGGGATTCTGATTTGTCCAACCATGTTCTCTTCACTACTAATTCATTTCACTGTAAAGGTTCCGACTGACAAACCCAATGAAGTAAACACAGCTAAGATGATCCAATCTCCAATGCAAAGCTTTATTGAGTACATCATTTTGGCACACGTGAAAGGAAAACCAATCTAGTTAACTGGAGCCTAAATCAATATATTAAAAGCATAGAAGTCTCCCTCCCCTCAACAATGAAAGAAAGTCTTTAGTTCTCAGTAAACAACTTTTGAGAGACCTTGGTTCTCACAAACCAGCAGCTCAATATCTGAAGTCTGCATTTCATTCACCCCTCTCCTCCCCCTGAGTCTAAGAAGCAGTAATGGATGAAATAGCGTAAGAGTTCTTCAGAGCTTGACATTCACCTTTTTCCAACACAAACATGGCCTTGTCCAACCTAGTCTTGATTTCATATACTCACCAATTCCTCTTTGCACACTCATCCTTAAGATGCAAGGCTCAATCCAACAATGGTTTGAAATGGTTGCCAGTCCCAATCTTCAACACCCAAACCAAAGATCTTCAGGAAGGTGTATCTGTGTGTATGTAATAGTGGGGAGATTAAATGTCATGTTGCCATTGATTCTGTGACAGCTGCATGGGACCTCTGTGGGGAAGACATTTTAGATAGAACCAACATGAGTGGAAACATTCTTGGAAGATAAATTTGGATATATGAATCTGAATTTTATGGGATGGACCAAAGAATGGAGGAAGCTTGTTAAAGAAAGATCCAACCTAGAAGTAAGGAGAGGTTTTCTGATGGTGAAAACAATTAACTTGCCTCTCACAGTTGTGGGTGCTCCATCAGCGGAGGTTTTCAAAATAGACTGGACAACCATTTGATCTGAATGGTATAAGATCTCTTCCCTTGAGCAGAGGGCTGGACAAGAAAACATCCAAAGTCCCTTCTAATCCTGTGATTTTATGGTCTGAAACATTGAGGTGCTCCAAGGAAATCCTCTTTCCTCAACTTCCACCTTTGAAAAATATCTATCTACTCTTAAGATTTAGGGGAAAAGAAACAGATAAAGAAACCACATGACACTTATATGTAACTCAACATGAAGACCACATTTATCAGACCCTTCAGTGCTGGAGAACTTCAATGGATATTCCACAAAACTAGCAGGTTCAACCATAAGGCTTTGGTGACTGGAAATGCTACTTCAAACTACCAAGTAAATGCATATTGGTCAGCCCCACAAACCAGATATCAGATACACCAAATCCATAAAGAACGATGTTCTCAGGTTTTCCTTGGACCTTTAATAAAGACTGCAACCTGTCTCAACAGATCTTTCAAGGCTTCCTGAACTTGTCGGTTTCTCAAGCTGTAAATGAAAGGATTGAGCAAAGGGGAAACAATGGTGTTGAGAATGGCCACTATTTTGCCAAACTCCACTTTGCTTGCCTGGGATGGGTTGATATAAAGGAAGATGCAGCTCCCGTAGGTGATGGACACAACAATGAAGTGAGAGGCACAGGTGGAAAACGCCTTCTTTCTCCCTGTAGCAGATGGGATGTTCAAGATAGTTTTTATTATGTTGACATAGGAAACTACTGAAATGGTTAAAGTCCCCAACAATGAAAATGCAGCAGTGATGAACCCAAACAGTTCAAAAAGTCTAGTGTCCCCACAAAGGAGTTGGATCAATGGTGTATTGTCGCAGAAGAAATGGTCCAGGATGTTTGAGTTGCACATTGGAAGCTGTAGGAAGATCACAAAGAGACTAATGATGAGGAGGAAGCTTCCAATCCAGCAACAGAAAACCAGCAAAGTGCATAAATTCTTCTGCATGATGGATGGGTAGCGTAAGGGGTTACAGATGGCCAGGTATCTATCATAGGACATGACCGCTAAGAGGAAGAACTCAGTGGTGCCCAGATGTAAATACATGAAAAACTGTATCATGCAACCAACATAGGGAACAATTTTATGGGCCATCAAAAGATGGGACAAGGTTTGCGGAGTTACAACAGTGGTGAATCCAATCTCCAAAACAGAAAAATTCCAGAGGAAGAAATACATTGGGGTGTGTAGCCGGTAATCTATATTAGCCAGGATGATGATCAGAGCATTTCCAGTAATTGTGAAGAAGTAGGAAAAGAGAAGGATGACGAAGAACAGGAGCTGCAGTTTTCGAACATCTGTGAAGCCCAGAAGTATGAACTCACTGATTCTCGTTTCGTTACTTTTCATGGTTACTATAGAACTGTGATCAGGAATTGATAGAAGATTCTTTCATGTAATATCAATATTCAGCTGAGTTACCTTGCCTTGAAACCTCTGCAGTAACCAGAATTTCATTATGACCCAATTCCTTCAAGTTCCTTTTGTCTTCTGAAGATGCCCAGCTCTCTCTTTCAGCAGGGTGATTGTCTCCTGAAGAAATATTTACATGGAAAGGATATCAGTTCTTTTCAAAACATTTGATGAATTGATGAGTACACCTTACGGAAATGGGACTTTGCTGAATTTTAGGAAAACAGGAAATGATTTATTTCACATTGAATTTTATGAAAATATGAAATGATTTTCTGTTATTTCTGTTATTCTGTTCTGTTCTGTTATTGTGGGAATCTGCCTTTTTTTCCCCTAATCGTCATATCCTTTTAAGTGTTCATTTTTCTAAACATTGAAGTACAAACGTTTTTTTTTTTTAAATGCAAATACTGAAGGACAATAATTGTTGTGGATGTTTTTCAGTGTGTGAGTCTAATTATAAGTAAATTCACCCCAAAATGTGAATCAAAATTATTTCTCCTCTAGTTCTAAATAACTTTTTTTTTAAATGATTGGTACCGTTCAGCTACTTTATTCACATGGGTATATACATATATATATTAAAAAAGCTCTATATATTAAAAAGAAGAATGCAACCTTTACATTGCTTTTAAATCAATTTAATTCATTGGCCTTTTAAGTGAACAAATCTTTTGGAATATGTAATATACATTCAAATTATATGGTTCATCAGTTCTGAAACTCTAAAACAGAGGACGATCCTAGTCTGAATAACATACTAGGCACCTCAGAATCTGTGTGTCCATATATTTCCCTTAACTAAATCCCAATTGAAGCATCTTTGAAAATTTCTATTAAATGGTAGGTTGTGCTGTAATTCAGAAGCAAAGACTGAATGGTGAATGTGGGGAAGTGGTGATACGAAGACAGAAATTCTCTCTGACTCCTTCATAGAAATTCATCTTTCCTTAGCATCATTCAAGACCTGGTGAAGGCAGCTAAGATAAGCCGGTTAATTGTTTTAAACAACTGCAGACAAATCCTCTGTTAAGACTGCTAAGGGGTCCTTATTTTACCAATGGCTGGAAAAACGTGACAGAGAGTAAGAATTTAACTTCTATTACTAGGCAAAAAAAATATCCCAGACAATACATTGTTCATCAAGCACTACTGAATTGTAACAATTAGAAAATTAATAAAATACTTTTTATATATAACAAAAGACCTGGTAAAGACAGCTAAGATAAGCTGGGTAAATTGTTTTAAGCAACTGCAGACAAATGCTCTGTTAAGGCTGATAAGGGGTCCTATTTTTTTACATTAGATATCTTAGGTGATCTTTCCACCACCTTAATCATCTTAAGGCTGTAGAATCCTGATAGAAGACATCCCATTGAAGATATTTAGCAAATCAATATGTTCCTTCTGGAGTGTGAGTCCTTAACAGAATAACAAATAACAGAGTTGGAAGGGACCTGGGAGGTCTTCTAGTCAAGCAGGAGACCCTTTACCCTTTTAGACAAATGGTTGTACAAATTTCCAGTGTTGGAGCATTCACAACTTCTAGAGGCAAGTTATTCCACTGATTAATTGTTCTAACTGTCAGGAAATTCCTCTTTAGTTCTAGATTGCTTCGCTCCTTGATTAGTTTCCATCAGTTGCTTCTTGTCCTGTCTTCTGATGCTTTGGAAAAAAGGTTGACCCTCTCTTCTTTGTGGCCACCGCTGAGATATTGGAAGGCTGCTATCATGTCACCCCTAGTCCTTTTTTTTATTAAACTAGACATACCCCATTCCTTGTTTTTACTAAATATGCCCTTTATCTAACCCCAAACACATTTTGATAGATCATTGGCCCAAGATACATTCCACTAATGACTTTTGAATCAGGTCACCCTCCTAAAATATACCTTGAAAATTAAGTACAGTAGTTACTTCATAAATGTGTCAGGGCAGGCAAACCAGAGATGTGAAGATTTTTTTTTCTCTTGGATATCTTTTTGGGCAAGCTATATATATATATACAAATCAATGTCTACTACAGTATATGTTGATATTGGCTGCTCATTACAGAACCCCCATGTGGCATGACTAAGCACTGCTAATTTGATTGCCTCTTATTTTATTTCCAATATACATAATAGCAAGGAAACTGCATAATGTAAGAACTAGGGTTCTTAATTCAGTTTAGAAATATTCTATTCTATTCTATTCTATTCTATTCTATTCTGTTCTGTTCTGTTCTGTTCTGTTCTGTTCTGTTCTGTTCTGTTCTGTTCCATGTTCTATTCTATTCTATTCTATTCTATTCTATTCTGTTCTGTTCTGTTCTGTTCTGTTCTGTTCCATGTTCTGTTCTGTTCTATTCTGTTCTGTTTCGTTCTGTTCTATTCTATTCTATTCTATTCTATTCTATTCTATTCTATTCTATTCCATCTTGACAGGTAGAGTCGAATTCACACTTACAGGACTTTAAATACAGAGAATTAAAGGAAGAAAGAGGGGAGAAGCAAGGTTGGATGCTAATAAGCTAATATTTTTCTAATGTATTCAGATAGTCCTCAACTTACAACTATTCAATTAATGTCTCTTTAAGGTTACAATGGCACTGAAAAAAGTGACCTATGACCAGTTTTCACATTTACAACCATTACAGGATCCCCATGATCATGTGATTAAAATTCGGGCACTTGGCAACTGGAGTGTATTTAGGACAATTTCGCTGTCCCAGGCTCATGTGTGCATCAATGGTAACCTTATAATAATAATAATAAAGTTGGAAGGGACCTTGGAGGTCATCGAGTCCAACCCCCTGCTCAGGCAGGAAACCCTACATCATTTCGGACAGATGGCTGTCCAGTCTCTTCTTAAAAACTTCCAGTGTTGGAGCATTCACTGCCTCTGGAGGCAGGTTGTTCCACTGGTTAATTGTTCTAACTGTCAGCTGCTTTCTGACCACAAAGCCAATGGGGGAAGACAGATTCACTTAACGACCATATGATTCAATTAACAGCTGTAGCATTCGCTTAACAACTGTGGCCAAAATGTCATAAAATGAGGTGCAACTCGCTTAACAACTGCCTTGCTTAGCAATAGAAATTTTGTGTGCAATTGTAAGTCAAGGATTACCTGTATAATACTTTAGTCTTTCTTTATATGCCGTTCCAAATTCTACATAGGGCAAACTACTCAAACTCTGAGCAAGTGAATAAAGAAACTGAAAGTGAACATCAAAGTCAAAGTAGCAACAGAACAAGTTTCAGGTTTTTTATATATTTCCTTGTTAACTTCAGGGTAATTGTGTTGGGAAAAAGAAACTTTGCCAACACTATGCACATCCCTGCAATCACCAAACTAACAACATTTTGCTGCATCTATTAGTATTCAACTAAGGGGGACAATATATATATATATGTGTGTGTATTCTTGTCTTTTTTTTTAAAAAAAAAGTGCACTTAACAAAAATGCCTTCTCTAGTTTTGTTTTGTCTGTAATTTTATTCTTCTTTTTTTGAAGTTTGTATTTTAATATTCTGAATAAAATAAAATAAAAACTTGTATCAAAAATAAAGTCATCACCAGCTGAACGTGAATGAGTAAATCTTTTCACATAATTAATCTTTTCATCTGGTACATACAATGTTTATTTATTTATTAAAATTATTTGCCCCCTATCTCACCATGGTGGGTTTACAACCATAAAAAGGAGAAATGAAAAGAATGTGAAAAGAAACGGAAATAAGATAACAGAGCAATGAAATAAACCATGAAAAAGAACATAATGAGAAATACAACTATATGATTACCAAAAAAGAGAGATGGACAGGTACAGAGCAGAGAACAAGGTGTTTCTCTCTCTCTCTCTCTCTCTCTCTCTCTCTCTCTCTCTCTCTCTCTCTCTCTCTCTCTGTGTGTGTGTGTGTGTGTGTGTGTGTGTGTGTGTGTGTAGTCTGCCAGCAATTCAACAGCCATCTCCAGAGTGGAACTTCACCCTTTGAACTGCAGGCCAACTGGTAGAGTCCAGTCTTTAGGCCTTTTATTAATTGAGCAGTATCTACGAGGATAACAAAGGATAACAAATATTCTTCAAAGTCCTTTTTTCTTTCTCTGAGTCTCTCTGTCTTTTCTCTTAGTTCATTAACTTTCCCATCTGAAGGATTGAAGTATGGAATCTACACGCTGTCATCGGTTTGATGTTGTACATGCCCTTATATTCATTCTCACATATCTCACTCCCCTGATTAGAAGATGCTCATCTCCATCCACAAGTATCCTTCAAAGCTGTTTTCACCTGCTTGTTTCTCAGGCTGTAAATGAAGGGGTTGAGCAAAGGAGAAACCACATTGTTCAGAACACCTACCGTCTTGCTGAGGTCCAGCCCACCACTTCGCGTGGGCTTGACATACATGAAAATGCAGCTCCCGTAGGTGATGAAAACTACCACAATGTGAGAAGCACAAGTGGAGAAAGCCTTTTGCCTTCCAGTTCTGGAAGGAATGTGCATGACAGCAGCAATGATTTTAATGTACGAAATTATTGTGATGGCCAAAGTCCCCAGCACAGTAAAGGTGGCCATGAGAAAATCCATCAATTCCAGAAATTGGGTGTTGGTGCAGGCAAGTTTGATCAGTGGCATATTGTCACAGAAGAAGTGATTGATGATATTTGGACCACAGAAGGGCAAATGAAATAATAGAATAAGGGGCATTATGACATAAAGGAAGCTGATAATCCAAGATCCTAACACTAACTGAGTACACAATTGGCTGTTCATAATGACTGTGTAGCGAAGAGGGTTGCAGATGGCTACGTACCGGTCAAAGGACATTGTGGACAGAATAAAGAATTCAGCGGTGCCCAAAATAAAATAGAAAAAGGCCTGTGAAAAGCAGCCAGCAAGAGAAATGGTGTTGTTGCCTGAGGCCAAGTTAAACAAAGCCTTAGGGATGGCAGAAGAAGTAAATCCTATTTCCAAGACAGAGAAGTTCCTGAGGAAAAAGTACATAGGGGTATGGAGGCGATGGTCAACCAGAGTGATGTAGATGATGAGAAGGTTTCCCGTGATGGTCAAAAGATAAGTGAGAAAGATGACCCAAAAGAGGAGAATCTGCAGCCATCGGATGCGGGTGAAGCCTACAAGAATGAACTCAGTTACCATAGCTGTTTTGTTCAATATTTCTGCCATTCCATTATGGGTTATTTCTGGAACAAAATCTCTAGAAAAATGGGAAAGGTCTGATGCGTCCAAACTTTTTTTCAGAACATTGGAATAAAAAATAATAATTTGATCCCTTTTGAAGTTGTAGTGATCGATAAGAAGAATTTGAAAAATAGAATAATTGAGAGATTATTAAATTGAATGTAAAATTAAATTTACATTATAGAAAATGCTAGTCAGAAAGTCTACAACTACCAATGGAGAAAACTGTTATTGGAGAAACAAAGTGAATACTAATGCAGATCAGTATGAGAAGGAGAAATATCTTCTCCAAACCCTTTCCTCTTTTTCTATTAATCCTCCCATTTTTGTAAATCAAAAAAGTTATGCCCATGTCCTTGAAGGTTTTCTGTATGTTCCTTCTGTAGCAATTCCCATCTTAATTAAAGAGATAAACTTGTTAATTTGTTTACAAGCACCACTGGTTGTTTAGGGAATTCATTCTCTCTATGAAAAAAGTTCACCTGATTCTTCTAAAACTTGAGGCAATTTTCTCAAACAATTAGGTGTCAGCCCTCCAAGGTAGACCAAACTTGTTAACCAAAGACATCAAACTGATTGACCAACCCAAAGCTGAGAATGGTGATTCTTCATAGCTGAGTTCTTTATTGCTTCACATCTATAGACAAAATCTTGCCAGAACACTACTATATGCACCTACAATATACTCTCTGAGGTACCAGTGTGGGGCTGTCTTCAACCTCTTTCATATGTAATACCTGGACTGAGTTGTCTCTTGCTGTTCTGGAATGTAACTCCTCCCTCCTGGAAATCTATCTCCTTACTACATTCCATCACACTAACAATCTTTTGATTATAAGATTGTAGTAATAGAATCTTGCAAGTCTGAATACATGTTGTTTCTCCCTTTTCTTATCTTCATAAGAACTAGGGAGGGTCACGTCTGAAATGTTTTCTCAGATTACAGTTCTACTCCAGAATCATTTTTTTTCCTCAGGGGATATTGGACAATCGAAGGCTGGCACTCCACAAGCAATTCCATCAATAGACACATCGACTTATAACAGTGGTGGGATTCAAATACCTGAACATCTGGTTCTCTGTGTGGATGCAGCCCTTGGCCTCCAAGGCCTAGAACGGACTTCCAGAAATGACATCAATGCACTTCCGGTGGGCCAGTCTAGGCCTGGGAGACCTCCTCCAGGCTTCCGAGGCCTAGAACAGACTTCCAGAAGCAGCATGGGTTCAGCCGGTTCTCCGAACTCAACAAAATTTAGCTACCGGTTCTACCGAACCGGTGCGAACCGGCTGAATCCCACCACTGACCTACAACCAATCTACAAACCCCTCAGAATCCAAATCAACCATACAGCCAACCAGCAATAGCACCAATGCTCAACCAACCCATGCAAGTCACCCCTCCATCAGCAGTTCACCTCCCAATGAGCTTGACCTATTGTAGCCTCCCCATTACAAGACCCATCACAAGACCCTCACTTGACACATCCATACCTGAAGCCCTTATAAACAGAGGAACGCTGACACGGACATCCCCTAAACTCTGCTGAAGATGTTACCTAGCCTGGGAACGAAATGTTCAGAAACCAACCCACAAGCTCAGAGAATGAACTTTCACCCTCATCTTACACCTGAGCTACAGATATTCACCACTATTGAATATTGGACAGGAGAAGGGAAGTATATTTTTGAAAGAGGGCATGATGCCTCAGCTGTTAAAGATGCTGAGCTTGTTAGCTGGAAAACTGACAGCCTACATTTGAGATCTGAACGCTGTGCAACAAGTTGATCTCCCATAACTTGCTGCAGCTCCTGCCCACCTAGCAGTTCTAAAGCATACAAATGTGAGTAGATAAATAGGTATCATTTTGATAGGAAGGGAGCAGCATTCTGTGTGCCTCAGTATATAGTCATGCTGGCCGCATGACCACGAAAGAGGTGTTTTGTTTTTTTTTAACAAAACTGGCTCTCTCAACTAAGAAACAGAGCATTTCCTAGACCAGGGCTTTTCAACCTTTTCACCCATTGTACCACTTTTAGGATATGGCAACATCCGAGTACCACCAGTCGCCTAGCAAGGTGTCAAAAACTTGATGACCCCCCCCCCAAAAAAGGAAAAAAGTGATAAAAGTACAGGTAGTCCTCGACTTACAACAGTTTGCTTAGTGACTGTTCGAAGTTACAATGGCACTGAAAAAAGTGCCCCCCAAGCCACAGCCGAGCAAGACACCTGCCTGCCCACCTGGACGCGCTTTTTCTCCTGTCCGAGGTTTTCATTGTTGTGAGCATTTCTGTTGAGGATTGGCAGCAGGGGTGTGGTGAAGGGGTGTTTGGTTTTTATTCTCCCCGTCTGTTGGGTGGTTGCAGCAGGGTTTGGCCACTTCACATGACCCTGGGAGACTGTGACCGTCATAAATATGAATTAGTTGCCAAGCATCTGAATGTAAATCACAAGACCCTGGAGATGCTGCAACATTGCAGCTGATCGGCACTTCTGGGCTCAGCAGAAGCACCAGGATTAGTGCTGCTTTCCAGCTGATTGGTGCTTCTTCAGGGCTCTGCAGAAGCACCAGGATCAGCACCGAGCTCCAGCTGGAGTCTGGCACTGATCCTGGGGCTTCCGCTGAGCCCTGACAGCCCTGAAGCTCCAGCCATCTCTCGCTCAGGCTTATGCGGTGCTGCCACCAGTTCAGCTCATTCCCCTCCACCGCTACTTTTCTAGGATGGTTGCGTACCACCTGCCAGGTGGCAATGTACCACAAGTGGTACCCGTACCACTGGTTGAAAAGCCCTGTCCTAGAGGATATGTTTAATAATGTTACAAATCAGAGGCAAAGCAACAATATATATCATTTTTTTTTCTCCTTAGTTTATATTTGGCAGGCAGTATTTTCACCACTTACAATATACACAAAACAGATTCAGAAATTGTTCATGGTTATGGTTTTGCAATTTTCTGTGAGTAATAGTCATTTTTCTAGATTGTGAAATGGTGCTGATTTTGCTTACAAATCAGAGGCAATCAAATGCATCTGTTAAAATGTTACCCCTGTTTGGGAAGCATAACTTTCTCCATTCTCAGATGTTTCCCTGCTGTGCAGTTTTGCTGCCTTTTTCTTCCATATATTTTCAGGGCAATGAACATGGAAGCCGCCTCTTATAAACAATGAAGCTAGTTACCATTTTAAAGCATAAGGCACAACATGTATTCGAGACTAACTGTGAAGAACTTCTCGAGGATCAAAGAAACCTATTGCAATTTGCAAGAAATGTCTATCAAGCATTTTCTGTCAGTTTCCTCTGTAGATATCAAACCCAAAGACAGAACAAAATATTGTGTGCATGTTCCTAATATATTGTGCTTTATTTTGTTGAGGATTAACAGATGTTTTGCTCCCTGATTACTATGTCCTCTTGTAAACCACCTCAGTGTGTGATCATTACATCTGAAAGCAGCACATGCCATAACTTAACAAAGCAGAAGTTGAACTTTAAAATCTGATTCAAGGTCACATCAATGACAAATCACTTCAATTTCTTGCAAAACTCAATCCATTGTCTCAGTCCAGTCCTCAAAGCATCCTGCACTTGTCTGTTCCTCAAACAATATACGAACGGGATCAAAAGTGGAGCCATGACAGTATTCAGAAGAGCTATCATTTTGTTGAAATCTAATTTGCTGCTGCCTTTGGGTCTTATGTACATGAAAACACAACTGCTGTAAGTGATGGAGACCACAGTAATGTGAGATGCACAGGTGGAGAACGTCTTCTTCCTCCCTGTAGTTGATGGGATGCGCAGAATCGTGGAAATGATTTTGACATAAGACACAATGTTGACACTTAAGGACCCAAGTAGAGAGAATGTGGCACTCACAAAATTAAACAGTTCTAGGAGACTGGTATCAACACATGAGAGTTTGATTAGTGCTCCATTGTCACAAAAGAAATGATTGATGATGTTAGGACCACAAAATGGCATTTGAAAGAAAAGAATGGATGGAACTAGAATTAGTGACAAACCCCCAATCCAGCAACAAAGTACCAATAATGAGCAGATTTGTTCATTCATGATGGTTGTGTAGTGAAGAGGGTTACAGATGGCTATGTAGCGATCAACAGACATTGTGGCCAGTAGAAGGAATTCAGTGGTGCCAAGAAGAAAATAGAGGAACATCTGTACGAAGCAACCAGCTAAAGAGATACTCTTGTTGCCAGTGGCTATGTTGGCCAGTGTTTTAGGAATGATGCTACTTATATACCCAATCTCTATCCATGCCACATGTCGGAGGAAGAAATACATTGGACTACAGAGNTTTCCTATCAATGTCAAAAGATAAATCCCAAGCAGGATGAGAAAAAGGCCAACAGCAATTTGTTGGTTGTTAGTCAGCCCTAACAATATGAATTCTCTCACTGTGGTGCTGTTTGCCATTTAGTTCATTCCTAAAAAACAGAGTGAAGTGAGAAGAGATTATTCCAACTTCAATTTTGTTTCAGTTGCCCATTACAAATAAACACAATTTCACCAGCTTTAATTCTCTGTAGACCATCAAACAATTGGTCTCTGACATAAGTAATAAATGATGGTTTGAATCAGATCAACGTACTTATAGTCATCAGTCTAAGAGAGTATAGGAAACCACACTGTGTTCTCACCTGTCCAAAATGAGTCATACTTGAAGTCATGAAAAAAAATCTATTTTTGCATGGTTAAAGTATGTGATTATTTTAAATTTGCTCAGTGCTCTCTTCCCATCTCACCTGAGAAATGTCATTTTTCTCTTTTTGTCAGAAGAAAATTCACATACAGCTTTCAATCACAGAAGTATCCTAATGTTGAATAGGAAAACAATTTCAGACACATATATCCCAACCACCATTTCAGTGTGGTGGTGCAGTGGTTAGAATGCAACAATGCAGGCTAACTCACTGCTCACTCCAGGAGTTTGATCCTGACTGGCTCAAGGTTGACTCAGCCTTCCATCCTTCCGTGGTTAGTAAAACGAGGACCAGATTGTTGGATGCAATATGCTGACTTGTAAACTGCTTAGAGAGGGCAGTAAAGCACTGTGAAGCGGTATATACAGTAATCTAAGTGCTATTGCTATAATGCAAGTGTAGTATTTCTGAGAAAAAAAGTCTTACAGTAATTTTATATCTTCTATAATGGTCAGTGAATATTGAACAGCCTTCTACCTATACTATGCTAAGTAGTTATTTCTACTAACCTTGTGTTTCAAATTGATAATGTTTCAAGTCCTGAAGAAAAGGTGATCCCATCATTCTTCTCAATGGAGCTGCATTCAGAAAACATAATTGGACAGGTTAGCAGCAACTCTGGGTTTAAGACCTATCCTGCTGCATTAGCAGACAATGATGAATCT
>NW_015387400.1:398245-402747 GCF_001527695.2 Protobothrops mucrosquamatus
ATAAATAAAAAACAAAGAAAAAGCATCCATCAAAACTTTACTCCCTAATTCAAATTTGGGAAAAGATAACATTCACCATCCAGAGTGCCCTCCAGAAGATTCTTGGGTCACAGATAAACACAGGACATTTTTTCTGCATACATACATGCATATTTTTTCACGGCAATGAGCATAGAAGTAGCTTCTTATAAACCATGGAGCTTGTTATTGTTTTGAAGCATGTGGTGTAAGAGGTATTCACGATTGGCTTGCAAAGGTCCCTCAGAACCTCCTCAAGCAGTGAAGAAATGCATTGCAGGAAAATCTATATCAGGTTTTCTATGGCTGCTTCCTCTATTGATGTCAAACCCAAAGTCAGGGAAAATCATTGTGTGCACATTCCTCGTGTGTGGCGCTTTATTTCGGCCTCTTTCATGCAACGCACCAAGTTTGGTTGTGGTTTCGTTCTGCCTTCACATCTGTGAACTCAACCACTGTGATTTATAAACCACGATCTAGGGTTGGTTACTTTTTGAAGCATAGAGTGCAAAAATGGTGTCGTCTCCTTTTGCTATAGTGATAGGTAAATTTCCCCCGTGCTTTGGCTGGCCTTGGTCCAATAGATATGTCATTTCAACAGAACAATCCCAAAGGTGCTTTTTCAAATGGTAACTGGAATGTAAGAGGTTTTTAAGAAGAGGTTGGACAACTATTTGTCTGAAATGGTATAGGGTTTCTTGCTTGAGCAGGGGGTTGGACTAGAAGACCTCCAAGGTCCCTTCTAACTCTGTTATTCTGTTACACACGGAGACACACTGACAAACTTATTATTTTTCAAAATAATCAGAATAGAGAATAGAGCTGAAAGGGACCTAGTACTGTGTTTTCCCGAAAATAAGACCTACCCCAAAATAAGCCCTAGATTGGGGGGCAAGGGACACACCTAAAAATCAGGCTAGGGCAGGGGTGCGGGGGGTGGAGCTGCCCCACGCACCCCACACCTGCTTACCTTACCAGTAGGACCACCACAGCCAGACCTCCCATGCCCCAACACCTGTCTTGCCGCTGCCCGAGTTCTTCTGTGGCCACTTGCAGCTGCGTGGCTTGTAATGTGGCAGCCCAAAGCACCATGCGGCCTCCTGCCATCAGCAGAGGCACCACCGCTATGTGCCACATGGCATCTGGCCACAAGCAGCAGCAAGCAGCCACTAAAGAAGTCAAGCAGCGGTGCGACAGGTGTCAGGGTGTTGAAGGCCTGGCTGTGGCAGACCTAAAGTAAGACATCCCCTGAAAATAAGACCTAGTGCCTCTTTTGGAGGCAAAAAATATATGAGACCGGGTCTTATTTTTTGGGAAAACATGGTAGGTTTTCTAGTCCAACCCCAGCTCAGGAGACCCTATATCATTTCAGATAGATGATTGGCCAGTCTCTTCTTAAAAGCCTCCAGTGATGAAACACCTATAACTTCTGAAGGCAAGCGGTTCCACTGGTTAGAATTTTCTCCTTAATTCCAGGTTGCCTCTCTCCTTGATTAGTTTCTATCCATTGTTTCTTTTCTTGCCTTCCGGTACTTTGGAAATTAAGTCAACCCCTCTTCTTTGTGGCAGTCCCTCGAATAATGGAATATTGCTATCATGTCACCCATAATCCTTTTCTCTATATTGACCTACTCAATTCTTGCAACTGTTCTTCCTGTTTTTGTCTCCAGGCCTTTAATCATTTCAGTTGCTCTTCTCTGCATTTTTTCCAAACTCTCAACATCTTTTTTGTAATGTGGTGACCAGAACTGGATGCAATATTCCAGGTGTGGCCTTACTCAGGATTTATAAAGCGATACTAATACTTCACATGATTTTGATTATATGCCTCTGTTTATACAACCCAAGACTGTATCAGCTTTTTTGGCTGCTGCCACACACTGCAGGCTCAATACAGTAAGAATAGTATATCAAATATTCTGTAGTATATCAACTACTTATAAAAATGAAATATTTAGGTTGTATTTTAAAGGAATCCATCTTTAAAGAAGCAACAGTCAATTTTTTTTACCATTTTACTCTATTTTACCATTTTACTCTATATTTACCAATTATACTCTATTACCCTTTATTGGACAAACTTATTTTTTTTAATGCAGGAGATCACTTGAACATATCAATATCTCTACTGGAGTCTAATATTATGGTTACCCTTATAGCAATATATAAACAGTGAGTGGAGCAACTCAACTTCAGTGCACTTCCTGCAGCCTTGGCTGCAGACTAACAATTTTTTTTTTTTACTCTTTGCTGGGGAGGTTTGTTCAAATGGAAGCAATAGGAAGACATTTATACAAATCAGATCTCTGCTTTGAGGTTATGGTGGAAGGCTGAAGATTCTCTTGCATCTAAATTTTAAATTTTCAACCCTCCCCAAATCCATAGCGTGCTCCATTTTTGACCTTTGGAGCCACAAAATTTCCAATATGAAACAGGACAATAGTGAAAACATACAAGATCAAGTTCCCTACCCTATTTTTCATTGAGAAGAAAAATAAGCATATCAAACCACCAAAGTCTTCACATCATTTATTTCTGAGTAGAACAAAAACCAACCACCAGACTTTCTTAATAATGGATGGGAAAACTCCTATAGTATCTATTATAACCTCTGCAAATATTCCTGGTTGAAAAATGGTTGAAAAGCTTTTCTTCCTGAATGTGAAAAAGTTGTCTCCCATGACATTAAATGTGAGTTGTGGTGCGTGCAGTTTAAGTTGGATCCCAGGTTTTCTTGTTCTGGTCCAAGGAGTGACAGCAGATGTACATTCTATCAAGAATGCAGAATTCATTAAAGATTTAATTGTAAATCAGACCCTTTGGCCTTAATGGATATAAGTCATTTCTTCTGCCCCCTTGATTTGACTTTCTCTACTTAAGCATTAGAACTGAAGCCAGTTTTGTGAAGCTTCTTGAGGAACTCTATTTGTTTTTAGGATGACACCTTCACATAGAATCCAAAACCTGTCACCTTGAAATGAAATCCATGCTGATTCAGTGACCTCATTAATTTTTGTAAGTAGATATAAATGCCAGCCTTTCTTTTTCTAGAAATCAGAATCAAACATGTTCTACCATGCTGGATACGGAACTAGAGGCAGAACAAATTATTGTGTACATACTCCAAAATGTCTCTGCTGTCCAGGAAGTGATGAGAAGACTAAACTGTCCAGGAGTGATGAGAAGACTAAATTGTCAAAGCACAGTGCTTCCCATTGATCTCGGATGAAATCTCTTTTTATATTCTTTATTTCTTACATTGGTGTGCTGTTCCATTCCCATGCATTGAGAAGTTGCCAATGTTGTTAGGTCATTCTGAATGCCAGAATAAGGTAAACATATACAGTACGTGAAATATATAAATTTAAAAGTCCATATACAAAAATGCAGACAAATTACCATAGCTAAAATGCAAATCCATTGAAAATGAATTACTCTTCTATGGCCATACATTGAGAAGTTAGTAATGTCATTACAATGTTCTGAACACCAAAATAAGGAAAACATATAAATGAAATAAAAAATATATATTCCACATATAAAAAGACAAAGAAATTACTAGACCTACAAATACGAATCCAATTTCCTATATACTATCCATTCATAAACTAGTTTTCCATCAATTTCTGCAGCCCTAAAATGAAGCTTGCTAAATGCAGATCGGTGTAAACGGTGCTGTTCTTCTCAATGTGGAAATGAGTTCCTCAGGCAGTCCTTTAAGACGTCCTTGACCTTCTGATTTCTCAGAGTGTAAATAAAAGGATTCAATAATGGAGTAATAACTGCAGTGACAAGTGCAACGGATTTTTGCACACCCAGCAAACGTCCTTTGGTGGGTAAGGAGTACATGAAGATGGAACTGCCATAATATATGGTAGCTACTGTAATGTGGGAAGCACAGGTGGAAAAGGTCTTCTTCTGGCCCTTGGTGGAATGCATCCGTAGGACGGTGGAAATAATATAGAGGTAGGAGACCCCGTTGACAGATAAGGTGGTGAGCAGCACCATTAAGGAGAAAGGTATCTCAAAGTCCAAAAGGAAATGGACATTTTTGCTGCAAGAAAGCTTTATAATTGGGGCGTAGTCACAGAAATAATGATCAAGGAGGTTAGAGCCACAGAAAGACAGACTGAGAAGGAAGAGCAGTGGAACGAGAAGGAGAAGGAATCCCCCAGTCCAGCAGCCCAGAGCCAAGAAGACACAGAGATGTTTGCTCATGATGATGGCATAGCGGAGTGGGTAGCAGATAGCAACATAGCGATCAAAGGCCATCACAGCAATAAGAATGCACTCACAGGTACCCAAGGAGAAGTAGAAATAGCATTGGGCAATACATCCCCCAAAAGAAATAGCTTTGTTCAAAGAAATCAGGCTGACGAGCATCTTTGGGCAGATGGTCAAGACAAAGAAAGTCTCCAGAAGAGACAAGTTGCAGAGGAAGAAGTACATGGGGGTTTGGAGGCGTTGGTCCATGCATACCAGTG
>NW_015387400.1:404037-406627 GCF_001527695.2 Protobothrops mucrosquamatus
TACGAAAATCAGTCCTAATATCATTAAAGTTTGATGTCACCAGAAAGAATAAATTTACTTACAAACTTTACTCTCTGGGGAACCTATTAACAAATGTCTCCAAGGACGTATCTCAACTTATACTTTTTAAATGCTGATTTATTTAACTGATTGTTAAAGAGGGATATTGCTGCCTTGGAATTAATCATCAGAATTCCAGACTAAAAAAGACTGAATTGGAAATGACCATGTGAGATCTTCCTGCTGAAAGTTTGGGGTGTGGAGATGAAAATAGAAGCCACTACTTCTTTTCTTCTTCCAAATGCAAGCTAGATCTCTCACTGATGATCATCCCAAAGTTTCATTCTTGGGGCCACTAGTTTCTCCCAGTTCATGTACCCCTTATGAGAAGGATTCTTGTGATGCTTTCAGATACAGTATGTATTGTGCAATTGTCTATGCATGATTCAGAGGTAGCAACAGGAAGCCCCCAGGAATTATGATCAATCTGGTGACCTTTTCCTCCCATCACTTATATCAGGTATGGCCAATAGGAAATCATAGGAAGAGCTATAAGGTCTGAGGATCTTAAACTGGGAAAAGGACAATTCTAATTCACATTTGTCCTCAATGGCTTCTAACACTACCTGTCAGTGGTATTATAAGCAGCACAGCCTCACTTTCCATGATAATTCAGAAATCTATAACTTCCAGTATGTTATGTGAAGTAGCACAGATGATGAGAGTCATTCACAGAACCTCAGCAATTATGTTTTCATGGTTAAATTGATTTATAATATAGAATTTCACTTCCAGAGAATCAATTGGGTTCTTCCTTCCAGAAGACATAGATCTCAGTAAATACATGTCTGAAGAAAGAAAAGCTTTAGGTGAAGGCATCATTCTGCCTGTCAATCAAGAAGGTATTACCGACAGCACTAAATAGAAAGATGCAAAACTCCATTGATAGAAGATAGTACAGGAGGGAATGGTTATTTTCACATCTATGTCACCCAAGAGATTTTATCTTATTATTGCAAGTTCTGCATGACTTAAAAGAAATGTCTTTTATGGTCAGTGTGTTTTACCTGTACCAATAGAAGAACTGAAAGCCACTTGTGGTAAGTTAAAAGAGTTCCTGCATGGTTCTCTCAATGTTCCCCTAGTGTGCTTTTGAGCTCCGCATATTTTGTTGAATATACTTACTTAAAGAATACTTTCCTTGGCCAAGTGTGATTTATCTCTGGTGTAGAAGATCTCAGTGTTTAATGGAATGGAATGGAATGGAATGGAATGGAGTGGAGTGGAGTGGAGTGGAGTGGAATGGAATGGAATGGAAGGGAAGAGAAGAGAAGAGAAGAGAAGAGAAGAGAAGAGAAGAGAAGAGAAGAGAAGAGAAGAGAAGAGAAGAGAAGAGAAGAGAAGAGAAGAGAAGAGAAGAGAAGAGAAGAGTTGGAAGGGACCTTGGAGGTCTTCTAGTCCAACCCCTTGCTCAGGCAGGAAACCCTATACCATTTCAGACAAATGTTTGTCCAATCTCTTCTTTAAAACTTTCAGTGTTGGGCCATTCACAACTTCTGGAGGCAGGTTGTTCCACTGTTTAATTATTTTAACTGTCAGGAAGTTTCTCCTTAGTTCTAGGGTGCTTCTCTCCTTGATTAATTTCCATCTATTGCCCCTTGTCCTGTCCTCAGGTGCTTTGGAGAATAGCTTGACCCCTTCTACTTTTTGGCAAGAGGTTTATATACAATACTGTATATTTATATCCTTATATAAAAAGAAGTATCTTCATATACTTCTCTATAAAGGCATTCATGCTAGAGTTTTAATATTATAGACAGTCTTTGATCATGAAATATGGGAGGGAATAATTTGAGTGAATATCACCTAATAGCAGCAATGCCCCCTTCCTTCATAAAACCACACATTCAGTGACTGAATGTTAAAATTAAAAACCACACATTCAGTGACCGAAAAACAATCATCCAACCAAAATGTCTTCTTTTGCAGAGTTACATTTTGAAGAAAAGTTGACCATCAGTTCTCAGTTTCTGCTCCTTGAGAGAAGTCATTTCAATGGTGGTACATTTCTATCAGAAGAGGCATGAAGGAGTAGAAACCAATCTCTTGACTTCAGGAGGCTATTTTTTTGTGTGTGTGTGAGAGAGAGAGGTCTCCAGTTTTGAACTGGGGACTTAAGAGAAGAAGGCAAAATATATATTTTCTAACGGCACCAATCTTCAGTGGGTTGTTTCTTTGTTTGATTTTTCTCCACCAGCAAATTCGCAATGAGAACTAGGACTCAGAATAGCACAACACAAGTGATAGAATTCATCTTAATTGGCGTCCCACTACCTAGGCCCATGGAATTCTTCCTTTTTTCATTGTTTCTGGTTGTGTTTTTCTTCACCTTAGCTGGAAACCTCATGATCATCACTCTGGTATGCATGGACCAACGCTTGCAAACCCCCATGTATTTCTTCCTTTGTAACCTCTCCTTTTTGGAGATATTTTTTGTTCTGACAATCACACCAAAGATGATGATGGATCTAGTTTCTCAGAACAAATCTATCTCTTTCTTGGGCTGCATCAGTCAGTGCTATTCTTATTT
>NW_015387400.1:406898-410717 GCF_001527695.2 Protobothrops mucrosquamatus
TCTCTTTCTTGGGCTGCATCAGTCAGTGCTATTCTTATTTCTTCCTTGGTACCTGTGAAATCATCCTGATTGCCGTAATGGCCTTTGACCGCTACATTGCCATCTGTCATCCGTTGCGCTACACGATCATCATGAATGGACGGGTTTGTGTGAATTTGATATTGGTGTGCTGGATTGGTGCTTTCATGAATAATTTTGGACCCATTGTTCTCCTTAGCCAACTGTCCTTCTGCAGCTCTAACGTTATTGATCATTTCTTCTGTGACTATGCTCCACTGATAAAGCTTTCTTGCAATGATGTAGATACTCTCCTGACTCTGGAATCTACCCTCTCTCCTCTGGTGTTACTCAGCTCTTTGTGTGTAACTGTCGTCTCTTACCTCTACATAATTGTGACTGTCTTGAACATGCAGATCAGTGGCAGCCGTGGGAAGACTTTTTCAACCTGTGCCTCTCATCTAACAGTCGCTTCCATCTTCTATGGCAGTGCCATCTTCATGTACTCTTTGCCCAGCAAGGGTCATTCTCGGGATGCCCAGAAAGCTGTGGCAGTTCTAACTGCTATGGTCACCCCGTTACTGAACCCTTTTATTTACACTTTGAGGAATGAGAAGGTCAAAGATGCTTTCCAAGACTGTTTGCTAAGGCACAAACATATTTTGTGAGAAGAAACCATTGGAAACCATTGGTATTAGTGGAAGAAGAAATAAACAAGATTTAAGATGAAATTAAAGAATTAGGATATACTTGGAAGGGATACCTGAACTGATAATGTGTGTATTTACAGTTAAGTTTGATTATGTTATTGTAACTGCATAAAGCTTTAAAACAGGTTTAGGATTAATAGCAATTTAAGTTACTTCTCTCTTTGTTCAGTTTGCATCCATTGTTTCTTGTCTTGCCTTCTGGTGCTTTGGAGAATAGCTTGACCCCCCACTTGTTTGTGGCAGCCCCTTAAATATTGGAACACTGCTATCATGTCATCCCTCGTCTTTCTTTTCATTAGACTAGATGTACCCAGTTCCTGCATGCATTTTAACCTTCAGCCCCCAAATCATCTTTATCTGTTCACATTGATTCTGTTAACATTCCTCTGTTCCCATTGATTTTAGGTAAAAAATATTGAAAGAGAATTTGAACCCATCTCAGAAGAACAGTCTGGAGAACATTGAGCAAAGGTAAGATAACCAAAATATCATCGTCCAGAAACAGATCTTTGCATGTCCACAAGGATGAATTGTTTTTTGACAGGCTGAAATATGGAGGGATCCCTGGTAGCTCCACTTGGATTAACCACACTCAGCAGTAGACTACACTGAAGAATTGCCCTGTTTGGAATAACATGTTAGAAGAATCATGGTCTGATTCAAAGCATCAGATTTTTATCTTCTGTTTGATTTTTAATGCAAAGAATGGAAACTGATAAGCTGATGCCCATTTGAAACATGCAATTAAAAGAAGAATGGGGATCTGGAAATTAATATCTTCACTTTTTTTTAGGAATGAACTAATGGCAAATAGGACCACAATAAAGGAATTCATACTATTGGGGCTGAATGCCAACCCTCCACTTGAAGTTAGCCTTTTTCTCCTCCTGCTTGTGATTTATCTTTTGACATTAATGGGAAACACACTGATTTTTATTATCACACTGGTGAATGTTCAACTCTGTAGCCCAATGTATTTCTTCCTCCGACATTTGGCATGGGTAGATATTGGGCATATGAGTACTATAATTCCTAAAGCACTGGTCAACATAGCTACTGGTACTAAGAGCATCTCTTTAGCTGGTTGCTTCATACAGGTATTTCTTTATTTGGTCCTTGGCACCACTGCATTCTTCCTACTGGCCATAATGTCTGTTGATCGCTACATAGCCATTTGTAACCCTCTTCACTACACAACCATCATGAATCCCCGAATCTGCTCATTATTAGTATTTTGTTGTTTGGTTGGGGGGTTATCACTAATTCTAGTTGTATCCATTCATTTATTTCTTATGCCATTTTGTGGTCCTAACGTCATGAATCATTTTTTTTGTGACTATGGACCCCTAATGAAGCTGGTATGTGTTGACACCAGCTTCCTAGAAATGACTTATTTTGTAGTTGCCATATTCTGTCTGCTTGGGACCTTAAGTGTCAACATTGTGTCTTATGTCAAAATCATTTCCACCATTCTGCATATTCCATCAGCTACTGGAAGGAAGAAGACCTTCTCCACTTTTGCTTCTCACATGACCGTGGTCACTATCGCTTACAGCAGTTGTATTTTCATGTATATCAAGCCAAAAGGCACCATCGGATTGGACTACAACAAAATAGTGGCCCTTCTGAATACTGTTATCGCTCCCTTTCTCACCCCAATCGTGTACTCTTTGAGGAACAGACAAGTGCAGGATGCTTTGAAGGCTGAACTGAGACAAAGGATTGGTTTTGCAAAAAAATGAGATGATTGGCTATTGCTGGGGCTTTGAAGTAGATGTTCAGATTTAATGTCTTCGAATGGATTGTGCTGCCTTCAGATGTAATAATCACCCATTGAGATGGTCTTACAAGGGGATTTGAGAAAGCATAGAGAAGTGGTCGGAAGAAATTTTGCAAATAGATATAGAAGCCAAACCAGAATTTTTCTTATTGGGAATTATGGGAAAAAAATATAAGAAAGACATAAATTATTTACTACTGCATATAGTAACAGCGGCACGAATAGCCTTTGCTCAAAAATGGAAAGAGAAAGATACTCCAACCCAAGAGGAAATATTATTGAAAATTTTCAATTGCGCTATAATGGATAGACTTACATGGGAACTCAAGGACAAATGTGAAACCAATATTTAATATATATTTAAAAGATAAATAGACATATAGAAATAAGGGGGAAAGTGTTAATAGTATATTATAAATAGTGAGCAAAGTTCAAGAACTATATGTCTATATGAGTACTAATACTATTGTAAAATGTCTATATGAGTACTAATACTATTGTAAAATGTTGGAAGGTGTATGGAACCAGTGACGTCATATCTATGTCCAATGTGTTTTTAATTTTGTATTATTAATAAAAAAATTTAAAAAAAGAATGGAAATATGTGGTTGACATCAAAGGCCGAGTCCCTGAAAAAAATTGGTTTGCTAGTGAAGAACAATGGAAAAAGACAATTGCCCATCTTTCCTGGTTGTCCATTTACAAAACACATCTGGTTGGACATTATGCAACCTAGGAGACATTTGAGCTTCACCTAATGCATCCTCAAAGCTCTTACCATCTTCAGGAGCAGAACACACAGCCACCATCTCCTGATTGTTTCTCGGGTTCAAGTATGTTTTATTAGTTGGCACTCTGTATGGATCATATGCAATACAATACAGTACAATAAGATATCTGGTTTTGGTTTACTTATGGAGTCAATACTGGCGAATGTAGCTATCCCTCTTGATGTTTATCACAGGGTAGAATAACTGAACCGGGGAATGGAGCTCAGTGATTATAGAATATCAGCAGGCAATGCTCCCATTGATAAAGCTGAATGTAACAGAAAACACATAGTGAAGGCATGAAACATGAGATCTAGAGCTAGAGAATGTTGCCAACATAGAAATTAATGGTTGTAAGGTGCCCATAGTCACCTTAATGTGAGGTGGGCAGTAAATTTGGTTTAATAAATAAAATGAATAAAACAAGTTTCTAATTAAGCAGTTTTCTTGGTTAATTCAAACCAAACTACAAGACTAAGGACTTTTTAAATTATAGCATCTTATTTCTCAAGACCTATCAAGAATTCATGGAAAGTTGCTTTGGGATATTGGAGAAAGATGG
>NW_015387400.1:412642-417569 GCF_001527695.2 Protobothrops mucrosquamatus
TCCTTGGTACCTGTGAAATCATCCTGATTGCCGTAATGGCCTTTGACCGCTACATTGCCATCTGTCATCCGTTGCGCTACACGATCATCATGAATGGACGGGTTTGTGTGAATTTGATATTGGTGTGCTGGATTGGTGCTTTCATGAATAATTTTGGCCCCATTGTTCTCCTGAGCCAACTGTCCTTCTGCAGCTCTAATGTTATTGATCATTTCTTCTGTGACTATGCTCCACTGATAAAGCTTTCTTGCAATGATGTAGATACTCTCCTGACTCTGGAATCTACCCTCTCTCCTCTGGTGTTACTCAGCTCTTTGTGTGTAACTGTTGTCTCTTACCTCTACATAATTGTGACTGTCTTGAACATGCAGATCTGTGGGAGCCGTGGGAAGACTTTTTCAACCTGTGCCTCTCATCTAACAGTCGCTTCCATCTTCTATGGCAGTGCCATCTTCATGTACTCTTTGCCCAGCAAGGGTCATTCTCGGGATGCCCAGAAAGCTGTGGCAGTTCTAACTGCTGTGGTCACCCCGTTACTGAACCCTTTTATTTACACTTTGAGGAATGAGAAGGTCAAAGATGCTTTCCGAGACTGTTTGCAAAGGCACAAATGTATTTTGTGAGAAGAAACCATTGGAAACCATTGGTATTAGTGGAAGAAGGAATAAACAAGATTTAAGATGAAATTAAAGAATTAGGATATACTTGGAAGGGATACCTGAACTGATAATGTGTGTATTTACAGTTAAGTTTGATTATGGTATTGTAACTGCATAAAGCTTTAAAACAGGTTTAGGATTAATAGCAATTTAAGTTAGAAATAGACTATTTTAAATATATAAGCTATTTGAGGGAAATAGAGAGGGAATATTTGATGTACTGATTGAGTTAATTATTTATGTTTTGTTTTTGCATTTTTGATTACCCCAGCATCACGGTGTGTCTCGAGCACTTTGTATTAAGATCTAAAAAACCAATAAAATTTGTTTTAAAAAAACAAAATACATTCCAGAAGAGCACAATGAAAAAGGGACTTCTGTGCTGCTACTAGGAGAACAGCATGGGTATGGCCACAGTTACATCAGAGTTAAATTTTGTGNTTTTGATGCTTTGAAATTGTTGCATTTCTATTTCTAGTTGTAATCCTGATCTTGAATGAAGACTAGCACTGAAATTCTCCTCTATTGGGACTAGAATTCTTGCTTGGCTGTTCCTTAGATCTCAGCACTCTTGGTTGATCTTTCACTCTTCTTGGCTTTTAATTTCTAAGTTACTATTAGAGGAATGTAACTGGTGATGATGTTTCAAATATATGTGTAAGTATGCAAGGAACAGAATTATTTTCACCCATGTAATGTGAAACTGTCACATCATCCTTTTGAAAAAAAATGTTTTGGGTTGCAGTATCAATACTATTTAAGAAAAAAAAAACAGCTGACATAAATTGATTTCTTTCCTAATTGTAATTTAAGTCTTACATGAGAAATATTTGCAAATCAGGAACAGAACAGAGATGATATAAACAAATAATGATGTATATTTAGAGGTATGCAACTATGGAAGCTGGGAGGAAATAAGTAAGGTGTTGTGTCTGGATACAGATCAATGACTTTTGAGTCATCATAGCAGGCTTCTAGTGGAGAAAAGGTGACGTATTTCCTCCATATGTTGTGACATTCCAGATGGATTATACACTACCCATGATTCAACAGATCACTTCTTTTCATTATTTCTCCAATCATGTCCCCCCTCCCTAAAACAGGAATGTCCCAATGCTTCGTGTGACAGCTATTCCGCCACTATTTTCTAGCTTTATAAGAAAAGTACCTATCAGCCACATAGTCAGATGAACAGAACAGAACAGAACAGAACAGAACAGAACAGAACAGAATAGAATAGAATAGCTTTGTTGGCCAAGTTTTATCGGACACACAAGGAATTTGTCTCTGGTGCATAAACTCTCAATGTACATACAAATAACAAAGTAATCTAATCATAAGACACCCATAAGAGAATGTAATAGAAAAGATAAGCTATATCCTTAGACATAAGTCAGTAAGACATAAGACAGTATTGTGGGAATTACGTGTTTTAGCAGAAGCACCTAATTCCTACAATAACTCCCTTACAGAAAGAAGTGGGAGGGTGAGATTGGGAATCATGAATGTTCAAGAGGAAGAGTTGCATTCAACTAGGAAATTAATTTGGTGTGATTTTTAAATACAGCCTAATTATTTAAAACTTTTACATAGCCACCCATCTTATAACCAACTTTCAATCCAATCCAATCCAACCTAACCCAATACCATTTTAATCCAGTTCAATCCCATCCTGACTTTTCTAACACCTTTTCTACTCTGTGCTTCAAAACGTAACAAAGCCTGTATTGTAGTTACATATCACAGAGGTTGGGTTCGCAGAGGTTAAGTCAAAAGCAAACCACCACAAAACTTGGTATGTTGCATGACAGAGAACAAAACAAAGCACAAAGTATGAAGAACATGAGCACAATGATTTTCTCTATCTTTGGGTTTGAAATCAATAAAGGAAGCAGATACAGAATACTTGAGGGGTCCTTGGTGCTCTCTGAGCTTGTTCATTTTCTTGCAGACATTTCATGACCCAAACTAGGTAACCTGCTCAGTTACTTAGTGAAACCTGGGGTATTGTTTACTTGATTATTGATCTTATGTTAACATTGGTGTTAATCTATGCTGATCTGGGTGCCGGTTGCTGGTGGAGAGGTGCTTGTTAATGTCTTTTCAATAGATACATAGACATTAACAACATCTATAGACTATGCAAAAGGGACTATCACCCAGCCCAAAAAGACACAAAAAGACCCAAGCACTTCTCCTTCAGCAATCAGCACCCAGAAAAGCATAGATTAACTCCAAGGTTAAAATCATACCAACAGTCAAGTAAACAATACCCCAATCAAGAAACTGCCAATGAAGCCAATAGCAAACAGCGCAATCAAAGAATCTCTAAGACCATCCCCACCAACACAGACAGGCAAGTCACTAGCAAGAGCAATTAGACTTATATACCACTTCACAGTGCTTTACAGCCTTCTCTAAGCAGTTTACAGAGTCAGCATATTGCCCCCAACAATCTGGGTCCTCATTTTACCAACCTTGGAAGGATGGAAGACTGAGTCAACCTTGATCCGGTGAGACTTGAACTGCCAAATTACTCGCAGCTAACAGTCAGCAGAAGTAGCTGCAGTACTGCATTATAACCACTGCACCACCTCTGCTCTATAATATAGAGTAGAACAGGGGTCTTCAATCGTGGCCCTTTTATGACTTGTGGACTTCAACTCCCAGAATTCCTCAGCCAGGCATGGTGGCTGAGGAATTCTGGGACTTGAAGTCCACAAGTCATAAAAAAGCCAAGTTTGAAGACCCCCTGGAGTAGAATATACACTAGAACAGGGGTCCTCAACCTAGGCAACTTTAAGACTTATGGACTTCAACTCCCAGAATTCCTCAGCCAAAACTAGACTAGAATATAAACTGACAGCAAACCCCACTCCTTACTAGCACTGATGATGTTACCTAGTTTGGGTAATGAAACGTCTGCAAGGAAACAAGCAAGCTCAGAGAGCACCAAGGATCCCTCATGTCAACCCTGAGCTGCAAATATTCTCCTTTATTAGTAAGAGAATACTTGATACAGATTCCTTGCAATGCATTTCTTTGCTCCTGGGGGATCTTCACGAACAAGACTTGAAACTCTCTTATACCATATGCTTCAGAACAGTAATTAGTTCCATTGCCTATGAGAGGTTGCTTCTGTGTTCATTGCCATGAACATGTTATTGAAGACAAAGACAGAGACATTGAAGAGGAGGTACATCCATGAGCCAAGAAGATGAGGCATCTTTTCAAAAGCCCTGAGAATGGAGAATGTTATGCTTCCCAAACACTGAATTAAGAGGTAATATTTTAACAGATGCTTTTTCTTTGCTTGATTTGTAGGCATAATGAAACACAGTTTAAATTGGCTTCTACCAGCAGAAATTAAAATGAAACAATAGCATAACATCATAACAATGATATGAATACTTTTATATGTAGATTGCAAGGGGTGAAAATGTTAGGCATCAAAAATAAGGGAATAAAATTTGGTAGTTCCTTTTTTTTCCAATACTTTTTTCAGTATTGGAGTACCACAACTTCTGGAGGCAAGTTGTTCCACTGATTAATTTTTTTCACTGTCAAGAAATTTCTCCTTAATTCTAGGTTGCTTCTCTCTTTGTTCAGTTTGCATCCATTGTTTTTTGTCTTGCCTTCTGGTGCTTTGGAGAATAGCTTGACCCCCCCCCCCCACTTGTTTGTGGCAGCCCCTTAAATATTGGAACACTGCTATCATGTCATCCCTAATCCTTCTTTTCATTAGACTAGATGTACCCAATTCCTGTATGTATTTTAACTTTCAGCCCCCAAATCATCTTTATCTGTTCACATTGATTCTGTTAACATTCCTCTGTTCCCATTGATTTTAGGTAAAAAATATTGAAAGAGAATTTGAACCCATCTCAGAAGAACAGTCTAGAGAACATTGAGCAAAGGTGAGATAACCAAAATATCATCATCCAGAAACAGATCTTTGCATGTCCACAAGGATGAATTGTTTTTGACAGGCTGAAACATGGAGGGATCCCTGGTAGCTCCACTTGGATTAACCACACTCAGAAGTAGACTACAGTGAAGAATTGCCCTGTTTGGAATAACATATTAGAAGAATCATGGTCTGATTCAAAGCATCAGGTTTTTAACTTCTCTTTGATTTTTAATGCAAAAAATGGAAACTGATAAGCTGATGCCCATTTGAAACATACAATTAAAAGAAGAATGGGGATCTGGAAATTAATATCTTCAATCAGTTTTTAGGAATGAACTAATGGCAAATAGGACCACAA
>NW_015387400.1:419867-421789 GCF_001527695.2 Protobothrops mucrosquamatus
CATCTTATTTCTCAAGACCTATCAAGAATTCATGCAAAGTTGCTTAGGGATATTGGAGAAAGATGGTAGACAAGACCCCTCTTCCTTTATCTTGCTCACTATGACTCATAGTTCTCATTTATAAACATTTTTTGGTATCCAAATATCTAGCAAAGGTTGAAAGCAGAGGGAAGTTCTTGAATGTTTCAGAATGCAAGCAAAACTATAGTTAAATAAAAGAAATATGAGTCCAGATCGGAAATGGACATCGATGTCCAAGTCTGATCATGTTCTGTGATGCTCTGGAATCTTCCCTCAAATACTTTCTGTCTGAATCCACTGTCCCACTGGGAGGCTCAGTTTTATTACCACTGGCCAATGGAATTAGACACAGCCAAGTCCATTTGATTCCCATCGTTTTCAATGAGTTTTGTAAATGTGTGCTTGAAATACTTGAAATTGATTGAGAGAGAACTGATTTGAGTTATTAGATCTGAATTGAATGGCTAATCAAATAAATCCTCAACTGAAGTGAAGACAGATTTGTACATCCCTTGGAACATGCATGTGCTGGACCAGTATGTAACCATCTGGCCAGAGCATACATAAATAGCGTTTTAAGGGTTAAAAGCCATCTCCTTAAGACATGGACTTCTGGAAAATGTAGTTTTAGTTGTTAAATGGTTATATATGTGTTCTAATTGGTCAGTTCTATGTCTTAACTAGCCATTGGGAGGGACTTCAATGTTTATGACAGGATTTCCTGGCTACATGCCAGTATGAAATGTTTTGTGTAGTACAGCCACGAAGTCCTTTACTCCATACGAACATGGGGTGAAGTTACCTTTAATTTTTTACACCACAAGAATTGACAGATTGTGATACGTACCTCAGAAGAACTCTTCATTAACTGTAAGTTATTGTTTAGAGATTCCTGAAGAATAAATAATCTGAATATTAATCCGTCTTTGGAGTTAATCTGTCTGTGTCAAGCAGGAATAAAGCAAATCTCCTGTTTGGAACAGAACAATATACACAATGGTCTTCTCTGTCTTTGGTTTTGACATCAACTATAGAGGAAGATACAGAATACTTGATACAGATTCCTTGCAATGCATTTCTTTGCACTGAGAGGTCCCTGAGGGATCTTCACAAGTCAGTCTTGAATTCTTCTTATACCACATGCTTCAGAACTGTAACTAGCTCTATTGAATATAAGAGGTTGTTTCTGTGTTCATTGCTATGGAAAGATATTAAAGATGATGGCTGAGATATTGCAGAAGGGGTACATCCATGAGCGAAGAAGACAAGGTTTCTTTTCAAAAGCCCTGCGAATGGAGAATGCTATGCTTCCCAAACATTGAATTAAGGGGTAATGCTTTTGCTTTGATTTGTAGGCATAACGGAACATAGATTAACCAACTAGAAAATGGCTTTTATGTAGAGTGCAAGGAGCAAAAAATATTTTGCATCCGAAAAATAACTTAGGAAGCAAAATTTGATAGCTAGCTGCTTCTAAAAAGTAACTAGCTCTATTGTTTATGAGAGGTTACTTCCATCTTCGTTGTCATAAAAAAGTATAGAAGAAGAAGGGGTTACATATGTAGAAGACAAGAGGTCTCTTCCAAGTACTAAGAATGGGAAATTCCATGCTTCTCAACAAACTGAATTAAAGGGGTAATATTTTAACAGATGTTTTTGCTTTGCCTCTGATTTGAAAGCAAAACGGACATAGTTTAACAACCTAGAGAAGTAAATGCCATTCTCTATATTATTAAACTGTGGCGATTTTGCTTACAGAACTAAGCAAAATAAGCAAAGCATAACTAAGATGACAAAATGGCATAAGGATCTCAAAAATTATGTGAATGCTACAATGATTGATATGATTCCCAGTGGTGAAAATATTATGACCATATGCACTGCAAGCTAGGAAAATCAGG
>NW_015387400.1:424623-427762 GCF_001527695.2 Protobothrops mucrosquamatus
GAATCTACCCTCTCTCCTCTGGTGTTACTCAGCTCTTTGTGTGTAACTGTCATCTCTTACCTCTACATAATTGTGACTGTCTTGAACATGCAGATCAGTGGCAGCCGTGGGAAGACTTTTTCAACCTGTGCCTCTCATCTAACAGTCGCTTCCATCTTCTATGGCAGTGCCATCTTCATGTACTCTTTGCCCAGCAAGGGTCATTCTCGGGATGCCCAGAAAGCTGTGGCAGTTCTAGCTGCTGTGGTCACCCCGTTACTGAACCCTTTTATTTACACTTTGAGGAATGAGAAGGTCAAGGATGCTTTACGAGACTGTTTGCAAAGACTGTTTGTATTTTATGAGAAGAAACCATTGGAAACACTTAGCCAACCTTGGCTGATCTCAAACAAATCAACATAGAGTTGGAGTTTGTTGATACATGGATAAGAGAACTATCACCTACTGCTGTAGTCTAAGATAAGATAAGATAACCTTTATTGTCATTTTTATACTGTGGGCACAATGGCACACATCAAAAATGAAATTTAGTTGCCCGCTCTCAAAGTGAAACACATACATGACACACACCTAAACATACTATGAACAACATATGTATAGACCCATATCCCTACATATATGTATGAAATAAATATTAAATATTGTCCATCTTGAATATATAACAGAAGGAGGAAGCTTGAGAGTTTGCAAGGTTAATGCTGTATGGAATGAATCTATGGCTGAATCTGGATGTTCTGCTGCAGATACCATGAAGCCTCCTCCCAGAAGGTAACAAGGAAAACAGATTGTGAAGAGGATGTGTAGTGTCCCAGATAATCTTACGGACCCTGCTCAAGCAACAATTCTGTGCTATGTCCTGGATGGGAGGGAGGGAACTGCCAATGATCTTTTCGGCCATTCTCATCACTCTCTGCACCGCCTTCCTGTCTGTAGCAGTGATGCCTCCACACCAGATTGTGGTGCTGTATGATAGGATGCTCTCGATTGTCCCCCTTTAGAAAGTGGTCAGGACAGGGGAAGGAAGATGTGCTTTTTTCATGCTGTGCAGAAAATGCAGGTGCTGCTGTGCCCGCTTCACCAGTTTCTCACTGTTGAGCGACCAAGTCAGCCTACTCGTTAGCTGCACACCCAGGAATTTGATGCTGGTAACCATCTCCACAGGTGAATCATTTATGCACAGAGAAGTGTGGCTGTGCCTGCCTTTTCTGAAATCAACAATGATCTCTTTGGTTTTTCCAGTATTTAAAACTAGGCTGTTTTTCTTATACCAGTTCACCAACCTTCAACCTCCTTGCGGTAAGCTTCCACGTTGTCATCCTGAATAAGGCCCACTACTGCAGAAGATTGGGATCTCAAAAGTACATCCTAGAAGAGCACAATGAAAAAGGGACTTCTGTGCTGCTACTAGGAGAACAGCATGGGTATGGCCACAGTTACATCAGAGTTAAATTTTGTGAAAGGTGGTTTTTATATTATGATGGATTGTTCAGGACTTGGAAACAATCTGTGTACATTTTGATGCTTTGGAATTGTTGCATTTCTATTTCTAGTTGTAATCCTGATCTTGAATGAAGACTAGCACTGAAATTCTCCTCTATTGGGACTAGAATTCTTGCTTGGCTCTTCCTTAGATCTCAGCACTCTTGGTTGGTCTTTCACTCTTCTTGGCTTTTAATTTCTAAGTTACTATTAGAGGAATGTAACTGGTGATGTATTTTCAAATATATGTGTAAGTATGCAAGGAACAGAATTATTTTCACCCACGTAATGTGAAACTGTCACATCATCCTTTTGAAAAAAAATCGTTTTGGGTTGCAGTATCAATACTATTTAAGAAAAAAAAAGCAGCTGACATAAATTGATTTCTTTCCTAATTGTAATTTAAGTCTTATATGAGAAATATTTGCAAATCAGGAACAGAACAGAGATGATATAAACAAATAATGATGTATATTTAGAGGTATGCAACTATGGAAGCTGGGAGGAAATAAGTAAGGTGTTGTGTCTGGATACAGATCAATGACTTTTGAGTCATCATAGCAGGCTTCTAGTGGAGAAAAGGTGACGTATTTCCTAGATATGTTGTGACATTCCAGATGGATTATACACTACCCATGATTCAACAGATCACTTCTTTTCATTATTTCTCCAATCATGTCCCCCCTCCCTAAAACAGGAATGTCCCAATGCTTCGTGTGACAGCTATTCCGCCACTATTTCCTAGCTTTATAAGAAAAGTACCTATCAGCCACATAGTCAGATGAACAGAACAGAACAGAACAGAACAGAACAGAACAGAACAGAACAGAACAGAACAGAACAGACTAGACTAGACTAGACTAGACTAGACTAGAATAGAATAGAATAGAATAGAATAGAATAGAATAGAATAGAATAGAATAGAATAGAATAGAATAGCTTTGTTGGCCAGGTTTTATCGGACACACAAGGAATTTGTCTCTGGTGCATAAACTCTCAATGTACATACAAATAACAAAGTAATCTAATCATAAGACACCCATAAGAGAATGTAATAGAAAAGATAAGCTATACCCTTAGACATAAGACAGTAAGACATAAGACAGTATTGTGGGAATTACGTGTTTCAGCAGAAGCACCTAATTCCCACAATAACTCCCCCACAGAAAGAGGTGGGAGGGTGAGATTGGGAATCATGAATGGTCAAGAGGAAGAGTTGCATTCAACTAGAAAATTAATTTGGTGTGATTTTAAATACAGCCTAATTATTTATTTAAAACATTTACATAGCCGCCCATCTTATAACCAACTTTCAATCCAATCCAATCCAACCTAACCCAATACCATTTTAATCCAATCCAATCCCATCCTGACTTTGCTAACACCTTTTGCACTGTGTGCTTCAAAAAGTAACAAAGCCTGTATCATAGTTACATATCACAGAGGTTGGGTTCACAGAGTTTAAGTCAAAAGCAAACCACAACAAAACTTGGTATGTTGCATGACAGAGAGCAAAACAAAGCCCAAAGTATGAGGAACATGAGCACAATGATTTTCTCTGACTTTGGGTTTGACATCAATAAAGGAATCAGATACAGAATACTTGAGAGATCCTTGGTGCTCTCTGAGCTTGTTCATTTTCTTGCAGACATTTCATTAC
>NW_015387401.1:0-41052 GCF_001527695.2 Protobothrops mucrosquamatus
AGATAGATAGATAGATAGATAGATAGATAGATAGATAGATAGATAGATAGATAGATAGATAGATAGATAGATAGATAGATGAGAGAGGTACTATGCGTTAATCTACTTTTTAAACTATAAGCTGCTTGTTTAAATGACTTTGAGACAAACATGATTCTTGGCAATCACCTAGCTAGGTCCATGCAGTTTTGGCAGCATTTGTGAAAGTGTCCTCCTAGTTTTCCAGCTTCTTTGCTAGAAAAGTATGGCCACAAAGGAATAACTATAGACCAGTGGTGGCGAACCTATGGCACAGGTGCCAGAGGCGGCACTCAGAGCCCTCTCTGTGGGCACGCGTGCCGTTGCCCCAGTCCTAGGCCTTCAGCTGGATTTTATAAAACCTTTTCACTTTAGGCCTCCGCCGCCATGTTAAAAAAAAAAAGGTCCAATCAATCAGTCAATTACAACTTCTCGCGGGGAAAAAAAGATTGGAATTGATTGATTGAACTTTTTAATCCCACCCAGTCTGCCATTACCACCGCAGCCACGCCCACCCAATTGGCCACATCCACCTAATTGGCAACACTCAGCCAATGGGCCACACCCACCTGGCACTCAACGATGCATAAGTGGGTTTTGGGTTGCAGTTTGGGCACTCGGTCTCTAAAAGGTTCGCCATCACTGCTATAGACCTTCTTGAAGAGTGACCAGGTAACATGACCTAATGATTTCAACTAACCCAGAGCCACCTAATCACCCCTGGCAGTTTAAGATAACAGTAAGTGAAGGTCCAGGGTAAAGTATGTGTAGTGCGATGAATATCACCAAGCATTCCCTTTTCTTTTCTTTCTCTTCTCTTTCCATTCCTTCTCTCTTCCTGCCCCCTTCAGAAGCCAGATTAAATTCCTTCAAGTTTCTCCACCCAAAACTATTTTTGTTGAGTAGATTGGTCTAAAAGAGAGTCACCAGCCCCTAACGACATCCTGGTAGCTTCCCGGCTGAGGGTACATTTGAATCTGGACTCCCCCAATCCTATTCCATTTACTGAACATTTATATACCATCCTGAAATTTGACTAAATCCTCAGGCAATCCTAGCACTGTGTTTATGAATTAATATGGTAGGATGCTGTTACTGCCTCCAAAATTATCCAGTCAATAGTCAGCATTACCCTTATTTTCTATTTCAAATCCCAGATGAGTAGAAAAGTGAATTAATGCCAACTATTTTTCTAGGTTAGGTGGCAGGATGTAGATCACTACCGGTTCCAAAGGGTTAATGACAAGACTCCTAGTGGGATATGAGTCTAGCTCTGAGATGGTGTCATGATTACTTTACTAGCTCTGTTAGAGATGATAATAACATTTCTAAGCAAATATAGGCAAACAATAGCCCTGCTTTCCCATATACAGTTATTTTTTAGTTTATCTGATCTTGTCTTTATTTTAGCCATAATAGATTTTAAAAATATTTTTTAAAATGAAGGAAATATTCAGATAATAATATCAACCACTTTAAAAAACACTTCTGGCTTTTGAATATTCTGTTGTTGATAGGATGAGTTTTACTTAAATTTAAATAAGAGAGCAATGCAGCCAGATTGCCATCATACACCATATTTCTATCTCAAAGACTCAGTACACTGCAGAGACGGGGACACCAAATTCTGAAGCAAATTGCACGTAAATATTGTGCCATTTGAGGAACTCACAAGGGATGCAACACATTCTGGCAGAGTGCCATTTCTTCAGATTAGAAGGAACGATTAACAATGTTGTACAGTCCCTTAGTCCCAAATACCTGAAAGCTTTTACAAAGGAAAACCACCGCATTGACACTTTCAGGGAAGCCAAGCTTATTCTGTCAGTTGCTCTGAAAAAAAAAATGAATAAAAGAGCTCTGCTCCTGCAATTGGAATTCCAGACTGAGTCACAGAAAAAACAGGAAGTGTATCCATACATGCGTCTTTTCAGCCAGAGATTATGATTCCTAAGCCACAATTAATTGCTGACTGCTCCTTTTTGCTTGTGCGAGTTAGCTCAGTTCACAAATCAGGGCAACTCTTTTTTTAAAATACCGGTAGTATTTTATCTGCAAACTTAAAATGTTGACTTCTTCTAATTAAAGTTGTATGTCTCAACGATCAAGATCTATGACTAGACTTTTACCAAAGAATTAAAAAAAAACCCAGCCACTGAAATTAGGAGCATCACTGAAGGTAAGAACAAAACTCAAGGTAGAACACACAACCAATGTGACCTTCATCTGTAAAGGAAACCAGTTGCCTACTATTATTGGTGGCTTTAGGAAGCTGGAATCATCCCTAAAATACATTTAACAAATTCATTCCTGTCTCCAAGGCGCCTGAAGGCAGGACAAGAAGCAACGGGTGGAAACTAAGCAAGGAGAGAAGCAACCTAGAACTAAGGAGAAACTTCCTGACAGTTAGAACAATTAATCAGTGGAACAACCTGCCTCCAGAAGCGGTGAATGCTCCAACACTGGAAGTTTTTAAGAAGAGACTGGACAGCCATTTGTCCAAAATGGTGTAGAGTTCCTGCCTGAGCAGGGGGTTGGACTCGATGACCTCCAAGGTCCCTTCCAACATTATGATGATGATGATGATGATGATGATGATGATGATGATGATGATGATGATGATGATGATGATGCTTGCTCAGGGAGGACACTAGAAGATGAAAAAGTCCATTGTACCAATCCCCATAACTAGAATGCTATTTTCTAGAGGAGACTGCTGTATGCCCCATTTTATGATCTACCAATGCAAACAACAGAGCCAAACCAACTGAGGTTGTAAGCACAGCCTAACAATGATGTCTCTTAGCCTTTCCATTGTTTAACTGAGAAGACTCAATGAATACTCAAAACTAAAGTTGTGTGTTGCAGTAAAAGAGTTAAGGGAGAAAAAAAAATTCTGAGGTGCCCCCCCTCCCTTGGTGCACTCAGCACATATTTATTTGCTTAATGGTTCAGCAGGGATTGAGGGGGGGGAGGGAACCATCTTATTTTTCACCTCAGGCATAATTTGGACTATACTTTTCAAAAGCATGATGGGGGCAGTGTAGGGAAATAGCCCTCTATGCATTCTTGTCAAAGGGAGAATGAAATCTCTGCTAAGGAGAAGCAAATGATGAGAAGGGAAACAGTCAAAGAGAAGATAGAAAGAGAAATACCAAAACATTCCAGGAATAGAACCAAGAAACACCAGTTTTTTAAAAAGTTGGTTGGAAACCACATCCTTTGTTAAGAACTGGATAATTAAGATGGGTGGACAGGTCTTGAATGACCTTGATTTATTTTTCTGTTTTCCAAAGTAGACCAACAATGGGCTGAAGATACAAATAACCCCAGAATTAATGAGGGTCGGATGCAGTTAATATGGTAGGTATAAAAGCCAAATATACAGGAAATAAACAGCTCAGTGCCAGAGTGTTAGGTAGTAAAGAACTTCTGATTTTTGCAGTGTTTCCTCAGTTAACTGCTCCACTTCAGTATATGATTTAGCATCCCTTTGGAATACAGTGGATGCTCTGCAGTGTGCATTTCCAACTATTGAGCTACTATATTTCCTCATGCAAAGAAATGGCTGCAATAGACTAGAGAACCTGATCTAGTCTGTCCCAAATCTCCTTCAAACACATAAAGACAAAGTACTGGCCATATTAGTGATATGTCTACTTTGAATCATTGCCCTTTCCTACATGCCCTCCCTCCCTCCCAAACATTAAGAGACTCTCTCTGTGCTAATATCTCTTCACTGAGTTAATGGTGCTTATTCCCAAAGAAACCTCCATACAAATGAAAATTTGTCCTGCTTTCAGGGTCAGTATATCTGTGGCTTTAAAAATTACTTTAGGTAGCTTGAGTGTAGGCCTGATGACTGGATCCGGATAATAGTATCAAATATCTGGAGTTTCTTCTGACCTACTAAGGTTACCCCCATCTAACCTCTTAATTTCAATCTGGTATCAGAAGCCCAAAACTACTTCATTGACAACATAGCAGCGTGCACAAACTGAACTTTACAGAATCATGAAAATGTGGTGGTGGTGGGGTTGAAATACCAGTCAAAGTCTTGTAGGAGCAGCTCGGCAATTTGCAGCAGATGCTAACAAGCGTGGATGCAGAGGGGATGCTTAGTTGCATCATGGCTCCAGCAGCCACCGGACACTAACTCACACAAAGTGGAACTGTTGTGCGTCCTTTTGAGAGCAGTGTCCCTTATCTGGCCATCACACAAAGCAAACTGCTTGTTTCACATTTTTTTTTTATAACTTAAAAGCTAGAGAAGTAGAACCAAGCTGAAATCAGGAGAGCTGCTTGTTGCAAACCCCTCCCTTTGTTCCGATTTGTGAGAATAAAGAGGCAATGGAAAGCAAACAACTCAGGGGATTTTCTGTTTCTCTAGTCAAACATAGTATGAACGGTTCAAAAAAAGGCTAATTAAATTCCAAAATCCCTGAGCAAATTCATTAATAGCGATTTTCGAATAAGCAGCTACCTAAAGAAGCTTTCAAGGTGGGGAGTGATTGATATGGAGAAAAAAGAGTGTGGAGAAAATGGGCATAAGGGAAGGAAATAGTTCCTTAATATGTGGGACAAGCTATTGTTATAAGACACCACAAAGTAGGCAAAAATGTAGTTAGGGTGTTTCTGGGTCCACTTTTAAGATCTTTTTTTTTTTACACACCATTAGCTCATCTATTTACAGGCCTTTACAGTTCATATTGAAATAAATTTGGAATCTTTTGCTACCTTCTGACAAGCGAAATCAATGGGGAAGCCAGATTCACTTAACAACTGTGTTACTAATTTAACAACTGCAGTGATTCACTTAACAAATGTGTCAAGAAAAGTCATAAAATGGGACAAAACTCACTTAACAAATTTCTCACTTAGCAATATAAATTCTGGGCTCAATTGTGGTTGTAAATTGAGGACTACTTGTATAGTAATATAGCAATACACTGGCCTGCATGCTGATGCCTATTTGAGTAGTTGCAATTATGACTGTATGTCTTTGAGATGGCTGCAAATTGAGGTTATTAGATCTGGATCACAAACATTTACATAACCACTAAGGGGGCAACAAATACATTTTTCCTTGCGATGGTGGTGAATATCTGTAGCTCACATGTAGGGTGAGGGTGGAGATTCATTCTCCAAGCTTGTGAATATCTGTAGCTCACATGTAGGGTGAGGGTGGAGATTCATTCTCCAAGCTTGGTTTCCAAATGTTTTGTTACCATCTTCATCGGAATTTAGGGAATGTCACTGTTGGTGTTCTTCTGCTTATAAGGGCTTTGTGTGGTCAGTAGGTCTTGTGATGGGAGGATGACGTCAGGTGAGGGTCTTGTGATGGGTCAGGTGTGGGTTATGTTAGGTGAGGGTCTTGTGATGGGTCTTGTGAGGGATCAGGTGTGTTAAGAAAATCCAAATTTTATGTACTCTGAGTGGCAACAGCTCTTAAGGAAAGGTTATCTGCCTGTCTATCTGCCTGTCTATCTGCCTGTCTGTCTGTCTGTCTGTCTGTCTGTCTGTCTATCTATCTATCTATCATAAATATCTATACCATATATCATAAGAAGTGACTCTGGGTGGCATACAACAATCAATTGTCCAGAAGGCACACTGTTGGAGATTGCTGTCCTTCTTCCCACCTTTTTTCCTACCGGATCTGTTAGCAGCCCAATTAATGTCTATCTTTGTCAGAACAAGAAGATCTTCTTTAATCTAAACCAATCTTTGGGTTTCAGCCAGCCAATGACTTTTTTTCTCTAGGAGTACCTATTTGGTCTATGTGGGACCCAAAGGCATTTTCATAAATGATGATGCTGGTAGAGTCTGGTGCTTATGTTGTAACATACCAGCTTCCTACTTCTCTTTACTTAATTTGTGGGGGGAAATATTTTAAAAAGCAGTTAGGCAACTAGTGGTATCAATGGAGATATCTACACTGACATTGGCCCCCGAAGTCTTCACACTGCCTGTCCAACCAATGGAACTTGTAAGCAGAAAGAATACAGCCTCGCCTGCAGTTGAGCTTTAACATGATTTTGCCACAGATCTGTTTTAAAAGGCAGAAGTGATATAGCTCTGCTTCTTATACGTAATGACAGAAGATAATAATTTGTTATGTATTTACAATGAACCTTGGATGCACAATGCTAAACAAGAACAATCGGAATCCAGGTTTCCTACGAATATATTTTTGGAGCTTGATTTTTCATCCCTAACAAGACATTAAATTTTAGGATTGAGAAGTTAAATCTAGCAAGAGAAGGTGGGGAAAGGGGTCATGATTGGCTATGACTAGTTGCAATTAAAAATGTAATTTATTACTCTAGACTACGTGTATAATTTGAATGCAGAGAATTAAGGTTTTCTTTTGAGATGGAAATAAAGATTAATTTTTAATTTCCTTTCTCGATGCACATTTAAGAGCAACAGACTGCGCAGAAAACTATAGGTCAGAATAGCTTTATGGAAGGATGACAATGTTCACTTGGCAGATAATTTAATGCTCCTGCTACCTTGGTAATATTGGACTGCAGCTCCCTCATGTGAGACAAAAGTGGTAGATGATGTGGGTACAAAATGGTTTCAACAACCTGGCTTGGATCTGAGGTAGAAACAAGACAGTCTCCCCTACTGGGACTTCCCATGTAAGATTGCTGGGTGCTACAAGGCAGTTAGCCACTCAGTGCCCTTGTATATTACTTCACTAGCCATGATTTTTCCTCAGCAATATTTACTTTTCTGGATATCTCACTGGTTTTACATGCAGGTAGTCCTCGACTTATGACCACAATTGAGTCTAAAATTTGTGTTGTTAACCAAGACAGTTGTTAAGTGAGTTTTGCCCCATTTTACGACTTTTCTTGCCACAGTTGTTAAATGAATCACTACAATTCTTAAGTTAGTAACACAGTTGTTAAATGAATCTGGCTTCCCCATTGACTTTGCTTGTCAGAAAGTCACAAGAGGTGATCACATGACCCTGGGATAGTACAAGCATCATAAATATGAGCCTGTTGCCAAGCATCCAAATTTTGATTATGTACCATGGGGATGCTGCAAGAATCGTAAGTGTGAAAAATGACACAAGTCATGTTTTAACTTTGAACAGTCACTAAATGAATGGTCGTAAGTTGAGGACTATCTATATTGGGAAGTCCATAAATACCTCTTATGCACTGCTTGTGAAGACTTCCTTATCATCCGTTATTGCCCAGTGCAGCTGTAATGTCTCACCTGTTTCAAAACAGAGAAGAAAATATGGATGTGGATATGGAAACTCTGCATCAAAATCCCTGTGAGCTTATGAGTGTAATTGTACTGTACTAATGTAATGACCCACATGTGCTGTTTAGTCTCAGCAGTTGGTCTGGCAAATAAAACAAAGTAAATGTATTTTTAGAGGGTTTTTTTGTCTTTATTATTTCAATTTATATAGCCGTCCACCTCAAACCTCATGATACTATCCACTCCAATTCTTGGCTAAGAGAAATTGCTACATTACCTGCCCTACATGATGTTAATTTTTAAAAGTTATTTAAAGGCTTGCGGTAAAACAATGCACCAACCCTTGGCCTTATCTTTATATGCAAAAATTCCTCTGGAACCAATATAGGCCCCATAGGCATTATGAGTAAAAACTATATATCAGTGAATTAAGTTAATAACGAGCATTTGCAGTGTGAGAATAAACAACCCACATTTAATTATTGAAACAGATGAGAATTAAATAAGTGGTTGAAGGAATTTCTGGAGGACTTAAGAGGGAGTGGAGATTGTAGGTTTGTTAATATCTATTGAAAAGAAAGTCAGAAATCATTAGGTTTCTTAACTTTAGGGGTTTTTTCCTTAACTTTCTTGCACCTCTTTCTTTCTTCTTTATTTCTTTTCTTTTTTCTTTAGATTTATCTTTTACTTTATGTAGAATCCTCAATAAGTATGATTAAAAAACAAGAATAAGCAGCCATTTTCTGATAGCATTAATACAGTCACAAAAATCCACCAGCATATAATTGTTGCCCAAACCTACTTTTGCTATCACAATGACTTATACAGTTTAGTTTCATCTGACACAGTACTAAGCTATTCACAGTATTGAACTTTCTCTGTTCATAAGATGGTGAAGTAATCGGGGGCAGGCGCTATTAGAATGTGTTCTTCAGAATGGAAAGAAATGGAATGTAACATCTTTAAGGAATAAATTCTGGTGTGGGTTCCCAGTATATGCCCATTTGACTTTAACAGACCAAATAGAAAGAGGCCTGGGCCCTAGAAATTATTGATATTGATACTGAATGGAATGGAATGAAATTGAATACTTTATTTGGCCAACTGTGATTAGACACACAAGGGGTTTGTCTTTGGTGCAGAAGCTCTCACTGTACATGCAAAGCAACAGAATAATGATAATAATAATGATAATACCAATAAGAGGGGAAGTAAAAAGATAATAATAAGAATAAATAATAATACTACAGCCATACTAGATGAGTAAATACACATAGATATTAGAAGCATTGTGAGAGATATTCAGCAGAGTGATGACATGAGGGAAAAAACTGTCACTGTGTCTACCGGTAGTTGTTTTGGCCTGCAATGTCCTATAGAATGTGAGGGGTCTGCAGCTATTTTCTCAGCCCTCCAATATACTTTTTAAGATTAGGTCTTGGAAAAACACTGTACCATCCCTAGGTGCTCCGATCATCAGGGACTAGGAGAAAACTGATATATGATTTGGGGACAGGAAATATAATGAATACAACTAATCTGGCAGTATTGCTTCTAATCCTCACTCCGATTCCTAAATCAGGATTTCTGGAACAAAGCAATATACTACACTGGATTCAAAAAGGTTGCTGTGCAGCCATTTTTGACAGTTCTTAAGATCAGTGACTTCAGCTTCTGGTAATCAACTGCGAGACTCTAGCAGCGTCAGAGCTCAACGGATGGACTGGATCTCCGGAAATGGCATTTAGATGTTTGTCTTATCTAAACGAGCTTGGAGCTGAGTAAACTGCTCCAAAGAGAGAGAGAAAATAACCCTGACAACCCCCCTCCCTAAATTTTTATCACAGCCTCCAAAAGAACTGAATTGAATCAAGCATCAGACACTTATCTTCTAGATGATGTTCAAAAACTCCGGCTAAGCCTGTCATACTGATTAGCTCTTAAATCATTATTTCCAAAGCACACACACACACACACACACACACACACACACACACACACACACACACATCTTGCTTCTGAGTGCACAGTAGAGGCCAGCCACATCTGAGCACTTTGGTGCAACATTATTTTGTCTATAGTATCATTTGATTCTCCCAAATCTCTGGCTGTTAACATTAGTTGCAGCAACTGTAATGAAACAGTTATTCTGGAACATTTACACCATGTCTACCTTAGTCTAATTATAGTAATACAGCAATGCCCTGGCCTGCCCACTTGAGTAGGTGCAATTATGGGAGTATGGTGGCATGGAGACAAATCTGAATTCATAAGCTCTTTAAGATGGCTGCAAATTGGGACTATTAAATCTGGACCGCAAACATTTACATAACCACTAGAGGGGCAACAAATAGATTTTTCTTTATTGATTCGCCATCATCTAGTCCAGGGGTTCCCAACCAGGGATGCTCGCACCCCCTGGGGGTGTGAGATGATATTCCAGGGGGTGCAAAAACTTGGCTTTTCAAAATTATAGTGTATATGCATAATTCATTGCCGTTATTTCAAACTTTTGTAAGGGGTGCAAGAATATATCAGAAGCGTTCTAGGGGTGCAGGGTATAGAAAAGCTGGGGAACCACTGATCTAGTGGTTACCTGAAGTTTTGCAGTTCTTGATAGCCCTACTGCAAACTTTGGGAGTGCAGAAACAGAAATTGTAAATAATGCATGTTCAAACGCCAGGGTATTGGAAACTCCATCAACCAAATGCTAGGCCCTAGCAGAATGGGTGGGAGAAGACCAATTGCAGATACTGTATCTGTCTTGGTTTGTACTGTAATGAAATCTGATGGTTACTCATTATGGGTTTTTTCTGTGCCAGTGACCCATTCTGGAATATTTACACCATACCTACCTTAGTCTATTCTGGTGATGAGGTTTGCATATGTCATCCAATTGATCACCTGTTCCTCTTTCTAAATTTCCTCTACCCACACGCAATATACTTGAATGTACCGCAAATCACCTTGAGGTGTATACATTTCAAACATTTCACACATGAGGCCTCTCTCCTCCTATTTATGCCAGTATTACTTAACTGAGCAGAAGCAAGAGTAGAGGACAATCATTTGTACTATAAACAATCAGCATTCTGATTAACTAAGCATTTACATAGTCATTGCAAAGCCAAAGTTCAATATGCTAAGCTGTTAATTATAATTAGACAACCTGGCTGTGACCCATTGGGTCATCCTTTGAGGAAAAAGGTAGTGCAGTCTGATGTGGCCAGAATGAACATTAAATTTTGGGCTAACTGTATATATTTAGCCCTGTACTGGACAGTCCTGTGATCATTTAAGAACAGTATATATTATAAATTGAATGATAATTCTATAATAAGTCAATAATTACTTACCTAAACAGATAAACAGAATGACCAAAAAAGCAGCAAGAGAAAGCAGAAGCGACTTGCAAATTCCTGCTGGCTTCCCCATTGACTTTGCTTGTGAGAAGCTAGCAGGAAGTATCAGAAATCACCATCATGTGACTGTGGGGACACTGCAATGGCCACAACTTTGCAAATAAACCTGATCTGAAATTGTGGAAATTTTAATTCCACAGGAGTAATGGGTCCTGGATATTTATGTATTCTTTAAGTTAGGAGATTTAAGATACCTTGATTCAAAAACTGTTGCAGTTTAATGCAGTTTGGGCTAATTAGGATAGAGAGAGATAAATACAATGAGAATTTTAGCAGTACATAAATTTCAAAACAGAGTGGCACAAGTATACTAAGCAAAAGTCAAACAAACCAAGTATTGGTTTTATATAGTTTATATAAGCTATACAACATAAGCTATACAATATCCTTTAAATATTGTAAGCTGCCCTGTGGTAAGATTGGCAGCCAATAAATTTAATAAATAAATAAATAAACCACATGAGGGTTTAAAACATTATACGAACCAAGTCTAAATAAATTTGATATTTGATATTGGCATGCTGAGAAACTTCAGAATCTGGGTTTTGATTTTGTGAAGACAGTGTTCAACATCCTTCAAGGAATTCCAGGACTGAAGATCAATACTCAAGGAAATATGTTTATTGTATTTTCCAATCTTAATGTTCTCTTAACCTGAACATAAAGAACATTGAAAGGAAGTCCAGACCAAAACTCCATGTAATCTCCATTCATTTGCCTCTCTCTTTAGCAAATTAATGATTATCATCACACTCTGTGGAGGTAAATTACTTCAATTAATTTGTATTGGGAAAATACACGCATTCTTGTGTTTGTTCCCTTCCACTCCATTTCATGGCAGGAACTTAAACAAAAAACTGTTTTTATCATGAGGACTGGATAAACCTAGCTTAAAGTAATAGATAAAGCTATTTAAGCTTCAGAAAAATTCAGGAAAAATGTCTATTGTTCAATAAAGCACATATGCCTTTTGTCAGATCTCTATGAATACATGTAAAAATATGCAGCTGCTTTAATAGCTCAGATCATTAAAACAGTATATCTTTAAGGCACTCTTAAAGCAGTAACACTGTTTTCACTCTTAAGCCTGAAAAATAGATACAAGGGTTTAATTAATAGCAGGGAGGTTCTGGGTTTGCACCCATGTGAGGTCTGACATATATCTTCCAAATAATTTTCAAAGCATGCCTGGCCTGCATATTGCTGTAGCCTCAGCAGAATTGGTATTTGCCTCATTTCATTTGGATTAAGAGGATAAATGCCTTTCCTAATTATGGGGCACCAAAGTTGTCTGTAAGGCATTAAATAGAAATAAGTTCTCTCGTATCCTGGAGAATTTGCAGTCCAAAATCTGACATATCTTGATAACAGATATTAAAAGAATGGCAGAAGAGAAGATGGAAATAGGCATGTGCTCTCACAGACAATTCTTCATATTTCCAATATCTCAAAGGCACTTAATTTGTCATTGTTAGGAATTTTACTCCTAGGGACCTGACCTTGAAGGAATGACAGCTTGAGTCTAATCACCTATGGAATCAAATGGTGTAATTTTTACTAAGCCTGAGCTGCTTGTGGCAGTTGCTTTCACCTTTCACCTGCAACTGCTGCTCTCTCTGTCCTTACAATATCTATCACTGGAGGAGAAGCCACTCCTTCAGCAAACCCCATATCACAATATGGTGATTTCCATATTTTCCATTGGTATATCAACACATTCTTGCTCAGCCCATTTTTGGGAAACTTGAAGGTGGGTGGGAGGGATTTGCTCCCAGTGTTAAATTAGATGTCATTTGACAAGGTTATAACATCCAAGTAGTTTAATTTAACAAGATAAAGAGAAGGTATTTCAACCAACTGTGAGTTAAATCTCCCAACAATGACCTTTTCACCACTTCATTAATAATTTTTAGAACCTAAATGCTCACTTATTTTTTTTAGGCCGCTAAATGCTTATTCTCCAATTGATATTCAAATCTTCCAAGATATTCTTCAAATTCTGATTCACATTGATGGACCAATTCACATAGGGTCCTATGTAAGCAATCTTGAGAAGAAGCATATTTGAATATATAAATACACCTGTTTAAAAAAATAAAACTAGAGTTAAATATGGTGCCTGTTTTTCACCTAAAAAAGTTGGCAGCCTTTATAGTTTGGTTAGAATCACAAATAGTTATGAGTTTTTTCCTAATAATACAGGTTTACAAGAGCATTAAGGATAAGTTACTGACCTTCCTGATAATTGTTTGCCTGAAGTGACTATATTTGGGCATACAAATCTGGATGATATCTAGATGACAGCAAACCGATACAGACTATTTACCCTTTCCAATCATCTACTAGTCTTTGTAGGATTTCTGTGGCCTAGGAATCATGTATTAGCTTAGTGTCTTTGAATTGTGTCAGAAAAATGCCTTTAAACTTGCCCATCATTGTGTTACTATGTCTTATGCTGCCCTCATCACTTCAATCTCCAAGATCGGTCAAGGCTCCCCAATCTTACAGATGCAGAGAAGATGTTCTACAGGAAAGGGCAATAAACACAAGTACATTTGTTTTAGGTCTGGAACATGGAAGCAGGTACATTGTTTTAGATCCGAGGCATAAGATCGTCTGTATTTCCTTTACACCATCACCAGATTCTGGGTGACATAGGAATACAGCTAACCTGGTGCCTCTTCTGTGTTGATAGTTGAATATACTCTACAGGTGATCTCATAAGTGTAGTTGTCTCATCAGAATGAATTTAGATAAGGAGCAAAATTGGTATGCAGACGATGGGTTTTGAGTAGAAAATTAAGAATGCTGCTATGAGAACAAGGCCCTGTGTGGAATGAAGCTTGGGATGGGGTGAAAGAACAAGGTGGATGGTCCTTGTGTTCTCCCTTCTCTGAAAAACAGCCTATATTCATCACATAAGCCATGGTCCAATTCAGTATTTTTGCATCTTGGGTCTTAGGGCTAGTAACATGTATAATTTCATGCCAAAATGCTTTGGGCCAGAACTGCTGCACTAAGGGAGTGCTGCTACTAATCCTGCCCCATGTATCCTGGACATATATCCCATCGCCACCTCCAATAACCCTACCCCTGAGGATAAGTAGTAGTGTGCTTGTAAATATTTTTCAAGTAAAGAAAATAAAAAAATGTGAGAAACCCCAATTCAGATATAAAAGATTTTCTCAAGAATAACAACAGACACTCTTGATGGGGAAATAAAACTGAAATCTGATTAAAGCTAATGAATCAGCAGTGCCGACACTATCTCTAAACCCAACACCCTTTCCTTTCCGTGACTGCACCCTGTTAATTTTTTTTTTTTTTTTGCAAAACCCCTTTCCCGCAGCCTCTCCCCATTCTCATGCCCAAGCTGAGGTTAAGGCTGATAAGAGGAATGCTCATATTTGAGTTTGCAGGATCATTCACTTGTTCATTTGATTAGAAAACAATTGCTTCATCACTTCCTGCAAGAGCATCTCAAGCTCCCCCTTTCCGGCCTTGGGTTTCCTCACTTGTGCAGTTCTGGGGATGTTCTTCATGCATATGTTTCTGAGGATTTCTCGGTTCTTCTAGTAAAAAATAAAAAATAAAAATCCCATTATCAGTAAAAGGGACTGTTGAAGTTTCTTCATGACCACAGGGAAGAAAAGATTTTTTTTCAATAGGTCAGGTTAGTTAACTACTGAGTCTCTATTTATATTTATATTTCACATTGCTAAACTGCCTATCTATCTCAGAGAGGGGCAATTTATTCTTCCACTGGCTTTCCACCTCCAATGGTTGCCTCCACCCAACTGAACTGAAAGTTTATCCTTCTTATAATTAAAATTATCTGGGACTATTCTACCCACTTAGCGGCATTTGAACAATGAATCAATTGAATCTGGAACATCAGAAATCAATAGAAATATTACAATGTCAGGAAAAAAGGCAGATTTTATTTCCAATTAAGTTTTCTTTCTCTCTCTCTCTCTCTCAAGGATATTTTAGCTAAACTAAAGTGAATTCAGCCAATCAGTACTGATGGCTTTAAAAAAGAAGGCAAATATAACAAAAAATATGTTCAAATATACATTAAAGCAATGGCTTGAAATGTATCACCCCTTATAGAAACAAACACTTAAAAATAAAATGTTAACCTACTGTATTTGGAAAAACTGAATAAATTCAACTTCTGCATTGTATTTGTAATAATCCCTGTATAGGGTGATTCTCTCTAAATGAGAGTGATAGAATATACTTTCCTCTATAAAAAATAATGGGGTTTTCTCTTCGCTTTGGGAAACACTGCAAATTACAACAATTAGAGGAGGGGCTATAGAGAGAAAATATTTCCTAATATTCTCTCCAGACATTTTTAATGTATTCTGGATCCCGTCTGAATCTTCAACATAATTGCCAGAACGATGGCTTCCTTTTCAGTTTCAGTTTATATATTTCAAAGATGCTAATGAAAACTTTAATCATACATTTTCCCTTTGAACTCTGTAGTGTACATTTTATTAATATTACAGTTTCATCCTACTGGGCTTTTCATCATTCTTGGATTGTCCTTACCTGTATTAACTCATTGTGCTCTTCCTGGCAATGTAAAAGAAATATGTCATTGGATGTCTCATATCGCATCTTGTAGGGGGTAAGACAGTAACCATTAGAATCAAATTGTCTTTCTTCATCAATTTGCAAGTAATGGGGGTGTACTTCTGAAAACTTTGTCTAAGCAATATTAGTTTTAAAAGGACTTATCCTGGAGGAATTTACATTTTAAATTCCTGTCTCTGTGAAAAGAAGCAGGATAGTTTGTATTAAAAATTATGTACAATTTTCATTAATATCTAGGTATATTAGAGGGAGTTGTGTACAGGTTCTCTGATTAAGAGATGCTGCAAACATAAATAATTATGAATGTTTCTATAGATTTAAACATTCCCTTTAAAATATTGGATCTGAATATTCAGTTGTAAATGTGAACAGAGGAGCTGACTAGATTTTTACTGATCCACACATCTGTATTTTTTGTACTTTTTGTCTAATTATCTTCAGCATGTACAGACTTGTTTTTATTTGTCTCCTGATCTATTGTTAAGATTTTGATCAAAAAGATTCACATTTCATTTCTTATATTTTCTTCTTATGGCTACTTTTACCTCTATTTTTCAATCTTGTGAGTAATTGATAACATTGAGGTATATTATATTCATTTCTCATCTGTATAATATATCAACAAAATTATTTTTAACAACTGAAAACAGTCTTTTACTTTTAATTTTCAGCAATGCCTCTCCACTCCCCCATTTTACTATAAGAGCCAATCATGTTCATTCCAATGTTTCACATAATCTGAAAACATTCAGGACAATAAAAGACTCCTGAGAAGCAATTCATGGACAGTAAAAATCTAGGAAAGTATTGCAGGAGGAAATAAATGTCCTGATTACACAGAAAACCTTGCCTCTGCTTCAATTCAGTACAATTAAAACAACTTTCCTGCTTTCGTTTTTCTTGGCATTAACATAAAAATATTCTGTGCATATAAAGGACTTGGATGGGATGTTCAACAAAAAGCTGGTCAAAAGGGGACATACACAAATCTCTGGAAAATAACTTGGACGATCTCAAGAATGCCTGCCAAGTCTAACTTGAGCCGCATGCTTGAAGCTTAAGGCCTTCTTTCTCCTGGCTTCAGGCCATCCCAAAGTAACTTTATAATATGCACATTATCTAGTCCAGATGTTGGTATTGGTCTACACTTTGGGCAGGCAGTATTTGTGAACCAGTACATACGCACAACAGAATCACAACCGTAGAGAAGTTTCATGTTAAGTTTTTGATAAAAGAATTTTGAAAGGAGGAGGAGGAGAAAGAGGAACATGAGCTTAATTCAAATAAAAAACACATAGAAATATAATGTTTGGATAGGAATAAAAAATGGTGTCAGAGTATAGATTAAAGCACCAGGTTACAAATCAGGAGACCATGACTTCTAGTCCTGCCTTAAGATGAAACAAGCTGTGTGACTTTGGGCAAGTCATTCTTGTTCAGTCCAGGAAGAAAGCAATGGCAAACCACTTCTGAAATCTTGCCAAGAAAAGAGCAGGGACTAGTCCAAGCCAAGCAGTCAGCAGAAATCAACACTGACACAAACAAATAAATGGAGCAAAACTCACATTGCAAGTGAGATACCGATGAGATTTTTCTCCATCAAATGATCAGTGATAATGATAATGTGGGCTTTCAATTATCTTGGTATCTACTGAGAATCTAATTCTGCCAAGACCAAGAATCATAAGCCCAACAGGTTCTTTTCCTTTCTTGATGATAACATTATTTGTTAAAAGATAGAAGAAAGAAAGACAGCCAATTTGATGTAGTGGTTAAGACATCAGGCTAGAAACCATAAAACTGTGAGTTGAGTTCTGATCCCACCTTAGGCATAAAGCCAGCCTGATGACCTTGGCCTAGTCACTTTCTCTCAGCCCTAGGAAGAAAGCAAGGGCAATCCCATTTCTGAAAAAAACTTGTTAACAAAATCTGCAGACATAGATCCAGACAGCCTCCAAGAATCAGAAGAAGTAAAGGAAAGAAGAAAGGTTCTGATATCCTGAACCTATTCCTAATCAAATAATAGTTTGAAGAAGTGAAGGTGATTGACAGTTTGGGAGAAAGTGGTCATGTACTCTCAAGTAAATGAGAGTATTCCATACTGAACTTCTGAACAATGAATAATGATCATTCTAAGGAAAAATAGTTCTGACCCAATTTTATTGAAATCCTGAAGGGAAGAATGGAAAATTTTATAAAAAGAGATATTGCAAGCAAAACCGCTCCAATCCCCACATGAAGGAATACATGGGAAAAATCTAAAAGTGTCCAGTTGTGGCTAGTGGTGAGCTGAAAAGAACAAAAATGGAAATGTAAGGAAGGGAATATAATCAAAAGAAGAATACAGGCTAATGTCTAGAAACTGTAAGAATCCTGTCACTTTAGATTAAAATTTAGAATGAGCTGAGGATTGTGAGAAATATCAAAAACAACATGTTAGAAATAAAAAGAATGTAGGCCTGTTGCATGATGAAGATGATGACGTAGTAATGGGTGATGCTTTTTTATTTATGTCACTAGAAAAAGAAGGGAGTTACTGCTTAGGACATGGAAAGGATAAGAGAAAGCTAATTTAAATGAAATAGTCTCCAGGGTGAGATGGATTACACCCCAGCACACTGAAGAACTAACTGAGGTGCTTGTAGGATCAGTCAAAAATCTTTGAGAACTAACATTCCCATGGTGGCCATTTTGTAACTGTACATGTGACCCACTGTCAAAAATCCACACATTTTGTGCTACCCACAAGCACAAAATGGCTTCCTATGCTCAGCATAAAGTCCCCATTCTGGTTAATAAAGATTTCTTTCATTTAAGCAGATAGTCCCACATTTCAGCTTAATAGCAGATTGTATTAGTGCAACAGTTCTTCTGAGCTTACATTAATTGTTAATTAATTCTTTTTTATAAAGAAAATGTAGTTTGTCCTGGGCTGCCAGGTTAAGTGATCCAGCATTTCTATGCTGCTGCTATCTCTTGTCCACTTTGCCACTCCACTTTGCCACTACTGTGAGATGTGCTGAAATAAGCTGTTGAGTTTGCAAAGGCTTCTCTAGTTCCTAATCCATTTTGAAACCTACCAGAAATCCATTTATAAAGAACTATGTAGCAGAAATCATACTGTATTTAAAAGAAATTCAGGGAAACAGATTTTTGCATCGGAGAATGCCTACAGCAAATGTTATACTCCATGTCTATTAAAAGAAGTTAAAAAGAAAGTTATTCTTCAGTTTCAAACACATATCCACTGACTGACTAAACGGTAAAAAATCCTAGTGCAGATTCATGGATACCCATCAGATTTGTGCACCTGCTTAGTGGTGGATAACTTTGCCAAATATTTCTGTGGTGGAAAAAGAAACCTGAGGTTTTACCTGACAGCTTCACACAATTCAGCCAGTGTAAGGAAGGCTGCAGCCTTCCGCTGTTTCCAGCAAAGACATATCCACACACCACACAAACAACACACACACACACACACACACACACACACACACACACACACACACATTCCTTGTTTCTCAGATCTTGGCAATATGTGCCAGAAACCTGTCAACTTGTTAAAAGTACATTAATGCAAATACCAAAGCTTTCAGTTATGTTTATGCTAATAGAGCGCCTTTCCCTCTACGACAGGTCTGAGTGAACATTCGGTAACAGGAAAATTAATTCCAGCTGTTGAAATTGATTTTTTTAAAAAAAGAACATAGGGTAGTAAATAAATATGTGTCACCCATATACACAACACAGGCAAATAGCTCCCGAAATAAAGAATAAAAGAAAAATATAAATGTAGAAAACCTGAACAACCCTCCCTTTTGGAAAAAACACTTTTCATAATTTTAAAAAATATTTTATTTCATTTATTAAATTTATAGGCTGCCCTATAACTTAACAAGTTTGAGAAGCAAATCGTACAAGACAAGTGCAAACAATACAATTTCAAACAATACAAAAATAAATGTCTGGAAAAAATAACACACTAATTGACAAACTGATTCCCCCCCAAATAGGGGTCAGCCCCTATCCTAGCCCAAGGTCTGAAGAACAGCCAGGTTTTACAAGCTCATTTAAATAAGGGGAAGATGGGGGGGGGTGTCATAGGAATCTCAGGGAAGTTATTATTTTAGGGAGACACTGAGATAGAGAGGGCCTGTTTCCTGGGTCTCATTAGAGGACATTGTTTAATTGATGGGACCCAGAGACTATTGACTCTATCCAATCAGGTAGAAAATACAGAAGGCAAGCAGTTCTTCAGGTAACCAGGCTCTATGCCTTGAAGGGCTTCATAGGCGATAACCTAACACCTTGAACTACACAAAGCAGAGGGATTACAAGGTATTTGGAGACATGCCCTAACTGTCTATTTCACTTCATTCTCAACCAGTTGCAACTTCCAAGTAGTCTTCAAGAGCAGGTTCATGTAAAGTGCATTGTGATAGTCCTAACATTTGCAATCAAGACTCCAAAATTACAGAAAAACAGAGTTGGAAGGGACTTTGGAGGTCAAGTCCAATCCCCAGCTTAATCAAGAGATCCCATACCATTCCGGACAAATGCCTGTCCAATCTCTTCTTAAAAACCTCCAATGATGGCCCACCACTTCATTATTCCTCATTAGAAGAAAGCTCAAATTTGCTATGTGGTAGAAAAATACAAAGTCACTCTAGAAAGAATTGGCCAGCATTTCAGCATTCAGTACTGAGGGAAAAAATGGCAAGTATTTCATTTTTTTTATTTATAAGGTCCCTTTGCTTTTTATCCTTTTGCATCTGAACTTTGTCAAGAATCCAAATGCAGCTCCTTTGTGATAGCCCAATTTATTTAAAGATAGATAATATTGATATGTTCTGTACTTCTGTAAGATTTCCTCACCTTTTTCATATAACCCAAGGCAGAAATTAGTCAGATTCCTTATTCCAGTTATGTCTGGATGAAATTAAATCTTCTACATTTGATATTTTATCTGAGCTAGCCTGCAATTACTTCTAGACATCCATCACAACACAATGCAATACAGTAAGATCCAGGGAAATCCACTGAGACTTATCTGGGAAGAAGCATCAAAACAGGGGAACGCTGCACAAGAACAACTAGGAATTGTTGGATATTTATTGCTATTTTCATTGCTGGATAGACCTGGTTTTCCCAATGTACCTGAGTGGGATGGAGCCTAGCATGTAGTTTATTTGATGGTTGTCAGCGGGGGGGGGGAGAGATTATTGCTTTTTTATTGTTTTTATATTGGGGTTTTATATTTGTAAACTGCCCAGAATCACTGAGTGTTGGACAACCATATAAACTTTCTTAAATAAATAAATATTCATTAGTTTACATACATAGGTAAAGGTTATAGAACAGAAAGAGCTGAGGTGACATTAATGGCTTTAGATAGCCAAATGTAGGAAAGAATTCTTATCCCCAAATATGTTGGCCCCCTTTTATTAGGTGGAAAGGACCTGGCTGCAGATGTAAATACAAAATAATTCAAGGGTTTACCTGGGTTTCAAAGGGTATCCCACAGATTTCTATATTCCAACTTGAGTGTGAAGAGAATACTTGTTAGCTCCCCCTACTTATTCTGTTAGTTAGACACTTTAATTAGCATAATAAGAGGCATCACAGTCTGCCTCTGGTATATATGCTTGCTTCTAATATCCATTCACATATGCAGTAGCTCTACCACTACACAGGAAAGTGGCAATTTATTTATTTCTGGCATCTTCCATTCAAAGCTTTGGATAATAGATGATGAAAAGACCTCTGATTAAGACCAAGGTCAGATGGAGTCAGAATGACCAATCTCAAGGTAGATTATATACTGTAGTAGAAGATAGCTACCTTATGTCACTACTTAGAGAATTGAAATCTTCTTCTTGGAATATGAATGACACGGATCATCTTGTATGAAGCAGCACCTCAGAATAACAGACATAGTTATTACAGTAATGGACTTCCAGAGCCCCCATTGTACTAGATTCTGTACTTCCAGACTGGGACTGTAGAACTACCACATGTTCACAGATGAATCGCAACAGTATGTCTTTTTCGAACCCAAAGGATTATATTATTATTATCTTTTATTCATTAGACATGAACCTCAGTCAACTGAACATTCAAATTGGCTGGCGCTGACGGTTGACACGGGTTGCTACCAGCATCCTAGGTGTCAACCAGGTACTTCTTTAAAATATAAGATGTTCCGAGTAGCGCAGTTTTTTGCAACATTGCTGGAGTTATTGTAGGAAGCTGCAGTTTCTTGATGTATTTTGCAAAGTTTTTGGACATAGTTCCCAGTGCCCCGATGACAATGAGTATCACTGTTACACGTTTCATCCATAATCACACAGTTTCGACGGCCAGGTCGCAATATTTTGTAATTTTTTCCAGTTCTTTTTCTTCAACTCTGCCATCTCCTGGTACAGCGATGTCATCATCATCATCATCATCAATAATAATAACACAAAATGTGAAATCGCAGCTGCCATTTTTTTTTTGCTGGGGTTGGCCTTCTTATATACATGCATCGAGTTCTTCCCAAGAACCTAGGATGTTGTAATGGATCAGCATTGTATATGTGTGGATTCAAGCAGTATGGTTTTTTGTAACTGACAAATGGAAATTTTGTCAATGCACAGGTTTTTTTAAGCACCATCCAAGATCCAGAGTGCTGACAACTACTGAGACAATCACAGTCAGTTTATGCCATAATCTTTGAACTTCAACTTTCTGATCTTGATTCATTGTGATCTCCAGTTCTTTATCTTCTATTCTTCTATCCCCTGGTATTATCACATAAATAATCTACACTTTCTTCTTTTCAATCACAGTTAAATTTGATGTATTATGAGCCATGCCTTTATCAGTTTGCATTTGGAAATCCCATGGTGCTTTATTTTAACCTGCTCATTTTTTTCCAGTTTTTCAACTATATGTTCACACTAATTATTCATGACTAGCACATCATAATTTATACAGCTATTTCAGTGAATAATTTTGGTGACTATGTTTTGTCATTGTTTGTAATCAGTTCATGCAATCTTCTTGCACAAGCTGAGTATATGAACTACTGTTTCTTCTGCTTCTTTGCACACTCTGTAGTTTGAATCATTGATGATTTTTTCAATAGTGGCTTTGATTACATTCGTTTATTATTATGGATTCTAAGTGAATGTAATATTTAAACTGATTTTTGTATTATGTTTTGTGTTGTTGTCTGCCACCCAGACTTCCATTGGTAGATGGGTGGTCATATAAATTTGTTAAACAAACAAACAGTTTCTCTGAGCTTCAGCAGGGTCATTTCAAGGGGTGCTGTTTACCCCTTCATTATTAAAACAGGATAGTAGTAGTTGTAAATGGGTTTTTTAAAAAGCCAGCATGACTAATGTGTTAAAGGAAGACCACAAAAACTGAGATTCAAATTTCCACTCAGCCATAATGCTCTCATTGAGCAAGTAGTCTACTCATTAAAAGCTTTTCTGCCCTCCAGCCTTAAGCTGCTTGACTCCTGCTCACAAACCAGCCAGAAATGAAAATAGCTTAAGAAATCCTTTTTCTGATTTAAATTTACATTTACCACAGCCTCTGATTGGTGGCTTCCTTTGCTTATTTACCTTTCCCATTTGTGCTGGGAAAGCAAGCATCAATCCCTTTCCTTTCATGGGTGAATCTTTTAGGACATGTAGTTCCATGTATCCAGTTCCATAACTTTTTTATGAGAATCCAATATTTTTTTTTCTTGCTCTATATAGCATGATACATGGGAGTAAATTCCATCTAATGGGCAAAAGAATTTAAAACATTTAAAAAAGCACTTTTTATAACAAACACACACATTGAACTGTAAGAGAACAGTCAAACGATGTTGATGTATTTTAGGTAGTGGCTGTTTCAGACAGTCAAGATGGAGAAGAGAAACATAGCCTAAAACAGTGATGGCGAACCTTTTAGAGACCGAGTGCCCAAACTGCAACCCAAAACCCACTAATGCATCGTCAGGTGCCGGGTGGGTATGGCCCATTGGGTGGGCGTGGCTGCGGTGGTAACGGCGATTGGGTGGGACTAAAAAGTTCAATCAATCAATTCCAACTTTGCAAGATCTTTTTTTTCCCCGCGAGAAGTTGAAATTGACTGATTGATTGAACCTTTTTTTTTTTTGCACATGGCGGCTGAGGCCTAAAGTGAAAAGGTTTTATAAAACCCAGCTGAAGGCCTAGGACTGGGGCGACGGTGCGCGTGCCTGCAGAGAGGGCTCTGAGTGCCGCCTCTGGCACCCGTGCCATAGGTTCGCCACCACTGGCCTAAAATCTCCTTTCCTTTGAATCTGTTCCTTATATGCTCAGACTGACTAGTTTAATGTAGACTTTGACAGAATGAAGTCACTAGAACAGTGATACAGGTCCAGAGAAGTTTTCTCCCTGTATCATGGCTGTGATGCATGAGGATCAGGGGTGCCCACAGAAGATGGTCAAAAAAGTCAAGATGGCCACAGCAGTGCAACTGAAGCTCCGCCCACTTTTTGTGCATCATTTTTAATCCTGTCTGCACTGGTCTTACTTCCCTTTTTCCTGTCTCTGCATAGCTTCCTTTTTTCCCCAAGTTCCTAATGATCTGTTCCTAGTACCTCTTACCTACCTTCCTTCTCATCTACTGCCTTTTATGTTTAGGTTTCCCTCCAAACCAATTAATGGGTGGCATGGTTTCAATACAATTGTTCAACTGAATCTAAGCATGACCACTTCATTGGTATTTAAATACATGAAGAGATCAATGCACATTTTCAGTCCTTTGTATGTTAACAGCAGATGCATTTTCTCATGCGACTGACGTTTAAATCAAACATTATAATAATTGAGCTAACACTGCCTTTCCAGAGATCTTAGCAGAAACTTTTTATTGTACTAACGTTAATTCTACAAATGTCAAACTAAACAAATAATCATCCTCTTCGTTGTACAGTTATCAGTTCTTCTTATTCTTATGCTTCTAGTAATTGAACTCTGATCATTGCATTCTAGCACATTCCAAAGACGTGCAGGGGTTAGAATCCTAAATAAACTTGGAAATAACCTGTATTTGTAAAGGTAATGGTTCAAGGGTGTTAGGTTCTATTGATCAGTTTTCAGGAGAGGCATTTATTGTAATGGACTACATTCTGTTGGTGAAATAGTACTGAGGAAGGAGCTGTTCTCTAATAGTCCTAGTTTAACCATAGCATTTAAGAGAGCAGCAGCCAGTCTAGACTGATCCGAATGGTCCGGATCCCACTAGTTAAAAGAAAAAAAGGAGATACTAACAAAAAACTTTCAGAACAGAAAAACAAATTACCCTTATGCGGGAGAATATTAGTTTTACGGGAAAATGAAAAAGATGGATACATTCAAATGATTTATTAATCTACTGGCCTAGGGCTTATTTACAAAAGACAGGCAGAATTATTACTGTCTGGAGAAAAGTTTGTCTGGCAGTCTTTTGTAGCTGTGTAATTGTGAGGATGGCAGTGAGAGGGGCAAATATAGTAGAACACCTGCCAAGCCCATCTCCACTGCTCATCGTGCACTTCTTGGCACTGTTCCTGCTCCTCTTCTGCCTGTTTTTCTGCTGTCTTCTAGCACACAAGCCATAGCAACAGAAAGAGAAAGCATAGACTCTTACTTTATATGCCATCTCCACTGGGCAGTAGATGGATAATGCCCCTAGAAGAGCAGTATTCTAAAGGGCAGCTCATTAGTGGAGGGGGGGGAGTCATCTTAATTAAGGCCTCCATAAATCTGGAGTCAACAGAATGCATCTCAATAAAATTTTAGAGCAGGGGAAATTTGGCATCTGCTTGCCTCATTTCATAGCAGGATGCTACCATTCTACGGCTCCCCACACTACCAAGTGATGAATTGATAAGCAGCCACCCTGTCTCACACAGCCATCTGGATCCAAGCAGAGCAAGGAAATGCCACATCACTAATAATTTGCATGCTGAGGGAAAGGCTTCCTATTGTGTAGCCAACTGCCCTGAATCTGGAACCTTAAAATTTTAAAAAATGAAAAGAAGTCATCTGGGAGATTGCATATAAAAGATCAGAGGTTGCAAACATAAAAGAGGAACTACCCCTGCAATGACCCCTGTGGCAAAGAAAACTCTGGAGTGAATTAAGGAAGGCTATAGACTCTTTCCTCTAAGGATAGCCTAAATTTTCATTGCTCATATAAGCTCTTTGCCACAAAAGAAATGCATGAGAATGACCCTTTGGAGGAGGGAGTTGGGCTTCTACTGCCAACTTCATGCCAAATTTCCCTTTAACTTGAAGATCAAAACAGATGTTTAAGTCTATGGGACACAAACTGCAGCCAGGTTCATCTTGCCTGTGGGTTTGCTCCCATTAGCAATGCCCAAATTCTGGCTGGCACTGTATGGTTGCATTTCACACTAATGATGTCTGCAGCCTAGAGTTATTCAAGTGGGTGACATGCAAATATTTGCAACCAAATGAATGAATAAATAAATACAAATTCAATTTATATATGCTTTTGCTATTGCATAATGTGGCAGCTCTGAATGTATGATGCAAGACATAAACTTACTTGGTTGCTATTGTTTTATCATTAAGTGGTTGTTTTCTCTTTTCCCACAAAAATATTCAGAAAATCGAATATGCCTGAATGGGCTAAATTGTCTTCGCAAAACCAGTGGCCAATAAGATTAGGCGCCTCATTTATCACTTTGCAAAGAACTCAGGCTAATAAAATATTGCATGACCTAACCCATTTAGCAAAAGTGTTGAGACTGCAGGTGCCCTATCTGCCATGCTAATTACAGTTTTCCAAACTAGGTTAGCAGGACAGAGATACAATCTGACAACTCTGAATTCTTAAAAATCTCTTAAGACAATGGAGCATCTGACATTTTGACCTGGTTTCAAAGGTTCTAGTCCAGCTCTTAATGTGGGTTAGCACTGGTCCCCATTCCCTGCCTTGTTATTTGATCCATTGTTTAAAGCTGTATAGACAATATTTTGTCTAAATATCTGGAATCATAAAATGCTAATGTAATGAGCATATACTATTCTATCCATACTAGCTATGTCTGCTAATTATTCAAGTGGCTTACCTGTACCATCTGTTGAATAAGCAAATAAGCAGAGCAAAAACAGAATCTTATATACTATATATCCTAGGGAAACACCACCAATAAATGAAGGAGGGTCTTCTTTTGTCACAAAAAGATTTTTATTTAATAGTTTTGGCTTTTAAATCATCAAATATCCAGAATTAATGCTCCATGCAAGTTCCTAATTGGGCATTCAGCACCAATGCAATTTGTCAATTGTACTCTTTACTGGGATCAATTGTTAGGCTTTGGACATGCCAGGAGTTCAACCTGAGCATAATTTTAACTCCTCCTGCTATGCCAAAAAATTTTTTTTTTTAAAAAAACCATTAAGTACCCTTTAAATGTGTTGGGCTATAGCTTCCAGAGTTCTCGGTTAGAATAGCTAAATGCTAACCAGGAAATCTGGACATTTTGAACTCAGTCTGTAGACACCTTCAAAATGTCATCATGGGAAGCAGCAAAAAAAACAAACAAACCCCAGATTAAATTAAATCTCTAGAACTGGCATGGAGGCAGATACACAATATGCAGTCAGATCTGAGCAGGGCCAGAATTTTAGCTTTTAGAGATGTGTATCTACTAATGAAGTCAATGGAGTGCTGAGTTTCCCCGTGGCAAACTGAAATTCTCTTTAACAATCCATGGGTCATTTTAGGCTGCCCCAAGCCAGCCCCCCTGACATCTCCATAATTGTCCTGTCCAAGGAGCTTCCGACACCCCCTTGAAACTTCAAGAAGTCTGCCAGAGAAGAGGCCAGCCCTTGTGATGTGACCAATCATTTCCCCCTCTTAGGGGGAGTCCGTATTGTACACCAGGAGTGCATCCTGAGAGGAAGGAGAGGAAAACCCTGTCTTCTGAAAAGCTTTGATCTCAGAATGATATTTGCTGTGTTGGAGAAATTATTAAGTGAAGTTCTTTTTCAACTGCAGGCATCAATAAGCTACAGCACACACTTTTGCACAGATGTGCCAAATCCCAATAAACCTTAGGAAAAAGCCCTGGCTTTACTTGTTACAGCAGCAGGCGTAGGTTCAGTGCCTTGAATGCTCAGGAGATGGATTAGAAAGATGGGGTGGCTTCCACATTCCAGACGCCAATTCTAAAGCCTAAACCGTCTACACTGGATTCGTGAAGATATGGGGGTCACATGTGTACATGTTTTTCTGAACCTCTCCTGGAATGATTTTTAAAAGAAAATACTCCAAGCCCTCAAACTTTTTCGTATCTGAAGACCAGACCAAATTAACATGCAACTTCTAACTTCTCCAAAATGGCTGCATACCATTTCTTGAACTTTGAATACAATATGCTGTGTCTTTCTTGCTTTTTCATTTGAAATCTATATCGGTGACTTCATTGTCTCTAGCTAAAGGTCAAGACCCCTTTCCTGTAGAGCCTTGCAGGAAATGGGGGGAGCAGTTCCTTGTCCCCTCTATTAAGCACTGAGATTGCAATGCAATGGGAAATATACCGGAAGGAATGTGCTTGAGTTGAGCATACACATTGAGCTGATATTTAAAAAAGGATGTCATTTTAAAAATAAAATAGGAAGCAAGCACAGTGTCCCATAGAGCAACAACCTCAGGAATCAGACCAGGAAACATATCATTCTCAAGTTGCCACAGGTGATTGACAATCATACCAGAATTTATGGAACCCTTTTTATTCCCCAGAATAAGATGGTTTTGGGCTACTAACACTGATATCAATAGAGAAAGCAATAGACTAAGACCTCTCTAAGCTTTCTGGTTATCTGCTTCAATACTAAAAGCCTCAGATTCCTAGAGAAAGTGCTTGGACATGATACCTTAGTGGTGGTGTAGTGCCCCTCTCCTGGTATTGGACAGGAAAGTATGACAAAAGCCAATAAAGAGAAGTCTGCAACAACTAGACAGGAAGAGAGATGCCTATTGCAGCCAAAAGCAGGCAATATGAGCTGGGCAGATCTCAAGCCTTACTGTGGTTTCTGCCAACACACACAAATTGTGCAGACAGCAAAGCTAAAGTTGGAAGAAGGTACAAAATATTGTTTCTACATTCAACCAGAAAAGCCTGAAGTCACACGCCTCTTAAAATGGGGGTGGGAGGGTGAGAGGCAGGCTGTGTCATACAGATGTGTTCAAGAATAGCTATTCAGTGTTCCCAATACGATTGGATAGATATCCCCTAAATTTCATTTCTTCCTATAGAAGCTTGAAGGACATCTCTTGTTGAAGGATTTCCTTCAACAAAACATTCCCAATACTCAAAGTGGAATAGTGATCATGACCATGCAACTTAGCATAATTGCTGAGAATGTTGGGTGTTGCTATTCAAAATATCTGATGTTCCAGACTGGGGAATGTTGATCCTGGGAATTATGGGACTTGTCACCCAACCTAAGATACATGAATAGGTAAAGTGAAAATCAAAGAATACACATCTGTGCCCCTTATTCCCCAAGGGGAACAGTGGATGGGGATAGTTTTGGAATCTATGCCACAATTGCAGTTCTTTTCATAGATAGGGAAATGTGTTATGTTTTCAAATAGCTCCAGATATTGGTTTCCCAATGTACCCTGCTGTCTGGTCAAAGTAAAAAGACTTTGTCTTATTTTACACAGAAGTATATATTTGTTTTATAAAAATTGAATTTGTGTAGACTTGTTTTATAGAGTGTGTCGCAGAACAAATATACTTCTTTGCCTTTAAAAGCACGTTTGTATTTTTTTTTAGCTGTGATTGGGTCATGCTGGCCTTCACATATGTATCAAGTTTACCTCAGTTTTGTTTTAGATCTGTGTCCACTTTTATTTCATTTTAAAATAATTATGGCAACTTGTTTTGCAGACTTACAAAGATTTTAGAAATGTAAGAGGGGTATTATTGCTCTCCTGTGTTGCTGATGATCTTCTACTTCCATGTTCTAGATGGGTGTTTGGTCTGACCCAGGTTTATGTGTGGGCTTTCTCTTCTCACACCACATAACATAATGGTGTTTGCAACAGTGCAGGCATTCCTGCACTGTTACCCATTTGCAAATCTGGATCTTGCAGATGCATTCTGCAACACTAACAGCTATCTCGTAAATCCTAAACCAATACATTAATTGCTTTCAATTTATCAGTCTCAAATCACTTGGTCTAATTACCATTCATCTGGAGTTTGTGTTTTTTAATGGTTTATGGTATTGTTAGTAATCTTTTAATTTCTCATTAAAAACAGTATCTTGTATGCACTATGTGTGAAAAGCCCTAATCCGATAAATCAAGCAAGAGTAACACGGTTAAAAGAAAATCAGTGAAACAATATTTGGGGTTTATATATTTCTGCCAGTCAATTTGTAATTAAAAGTTGCTACTTACAAAAAAAAAATACACAGTTGTTGCTATGAAAGCCATTATCAGTCAGCATTTTCATATGAATACTGCTTTAATTAATTAGCAAGAAGTAAATACATTATATATCAAAAAACGCTTTTCCACTGAACCCATGTGTTCCAGAACAAAAGCCTTAATAAACTAGACAAAAGAGGGACAAATTAGCTGATCCCACCTTCCAAGCCTTGCTTTTAGCTTTCAAGTCTTTTAAAGTTCTCCAAGGGGTTTTCTACCATCCTTGCTTTTTTTTTCTTGCTGTTGTTTTTTAATGCATTGTTTATTTCACTTTGGATAGGGTGGAGGGATGGTAGACACACACACACATACACATTAGCCACCCAAATTAAATTCATTTTGAAATCAGTTTGCAGGATCGTGGAAAACAAGAGTGTTTATGATGATTAAAATTGAATATAATTATGATCACATGCATGATCCCTCTGGAACAACTTATTTACTGAAGACTAAAGCACTATGCCTCGGTTCACAAAGCAGGGAGAGGAGGAATGGCTCATCAAATGTTTTACTTGCTTTGGTGCACTTTCTATTCCACGGGTGTGAAACTCAACCGCGTCACATGACATATTGTGACATATCGTGACTTTTTTGCCTTTGCGGAGCCGGGATGGGCATGGCCTACACATGACGCATCCAGCCCATGGGCCGCCAGTTTGACACTTCTGTAATCTATACAGTGAAAGAAAAGGACTTTCTCCTTTAACAATGAAAGAAGGAAGGATCACCAAGCCCATCACTTCCCTGAAGGCTGAAATGACTTGAAGTGTAGAGCCCCCTTTTCAAATCATTCCTGCCAATCCAACGGCTGGAGACTTTATTTTAATTCATCCCTGGAGAATTAACTTAGTGGCAGCTGGTGCTTCTGTGGAAGGATGTATTCAAGGGACAGCTACATACCTAAGAGGAGCAGACTTGATAGTGTTGTTTAAGGGACCTTCTGCTTTTCTATAGAAGGCTCCTAGTACAACCATGCCCTTGGTGGGCCCCTAAAACATGGTTTAACTGAGGAAGTAATCACAGTCTTAGAGAGCTGGGTAGGAACACAACTATTCATATATCTCATCTACCTCTCATTCCCTTAGCCTGAGAAAGAACCGTCAGGTGAGGCAGGTGCAACTGCTATCTCCAACTCCATGGTGCTTCAAATATTAAAGAGGATAGCTGGAAGCCAAAAATATTTTATGGCAGCTTCTTCAAGGCTGATGCCCTCCAGATTGGGCTCAGAATTCTTACCTAGCCAGCCTGAAGGTTTATTGTCCTAAATCAAACATGTGAGTTATATCACTTGAACTGTGTGAGAGCAACGTTTGTTATGACCCATCAAGTTGAGGATAGCCCTGTATGATGGAACCCCTGCAAAACACTCAACATGTCTTCATTCTACTCTTGTTAGAGAAGGAGATATATGAAGCTTTTATAAGTCTACTACATTTGGACATCTGCCCTCATTTTGCTAGCCATGAAGATTGAAGATTTACTGCCTCTTTCCCCTTCAAACCCAAGGGTAAATTAGGACATACATGATGACTCCTCCCTACTCAATAATTAGCAGCATTTTTTACAAAAAATGCAGGGTCCATTTTGATAAGTCATTAACTTAGTGTGATCAACTATGAAGTTTAGCAATTTTTATGGGGACCTCTCCATCTTAGTATTTTTATCTGGCATGTGCTTATATTTAAGCACAATACAGCAAGGGTCCCCAACCTGTGGGCTGCAGCCCGGTAGTAGGCTGTGGCCTGCTGGCTACCTGGCTGCGGAACAGGCTGGCGAGTGTGTGCGTGTGTGCACGCACATCCCTTCACTTGCGCTAGCGCCATGGCTGTGGGGCGCAAAAACAGGCTGCCGCCACACTGCAGGAGCAAAAATGGCTGCCACTACACTACAGGGCACAGAAACAAGGAGTGATTGAGCCAAAGTCCCTCGGGGAACTGCAATGGTTGATGGTGGTCGAGAACCTGAATCTTTAAACTCGTAGTCCAGTGCCTTAAAAACTTTTATACAGTTATGTGCTGCAGTCCCACTGCACCTGGAATTATCCTGTTTCTTCCTGGATTTTTATTCCCAAGTGATGGCACCCCAGGATCATTGGGAGCTGTGAATCATCTGCCCTGCTTTTTCTCACTCTCCCAGTCATGTACAAGCAGCAGTATGAAGCTATTCATAGCCATCCCAACAGATGATCTGGCAGCCTTCCTCTATATGTGCCTGCTGCAGTCCCTCACTGCAGACATTTTCCCCTCTTCACATGAGTGCCTTGATGTTTATCATTGCTATATTTGATTCCACCACCCATCTGGAAAGATCTTTCCTCCCTCTGGCCCTCATAAATAACACAGTCCAGCTCCAACCAAAAGCGGTTGATGGAATCAAGACCTGTTGGCCTTTGGCAATCCTTCCAGGAATTTTTAGGGCTTTCACCAGTCAGGAGGAAAAGCTTTGATGCTTTGGAGTTTGGATTTTATGAAGACCATGTTATAGGGTTCAGCCAACTCACGAAGTGTCAAGTGCAGGGCATTCTTTCATCTCGTCTCTTGAGTGGGAAATCAAGGATGCTCCCACTTATTGCAACCAAAGACTAAGGCGCAGGAAGCATCTTCAAAATGAAAGCTCCTTTCATTTTCTGTGTGTCTCACTTAGCATACTGCCAACTCCCACATTCCCTTCATACTAATTCCTAGAGACCTATCTGTCTGCTCTGGAGACTATATCAGATAAGGGGGAGCTGGAAAGCTGCATGCTTCTTCACCCTTTGAGTTTGAAGCTCTATTTTAGGGGCCTCAAGACATCCCTCTCCCACTTCCTGGATGCCTGTTATGAAGACAACCAAACATATGTTGCACTTTCAAGTTATTCGGATGCCCAAATGAGACCTGTAATCTCAGAAATTCTAACCATGACATGGAAAACCAGACCAACTGAAAAAAATAATCCCATGTTCCTTCACCCTTACAGAAAAGAGGAAGGGATGTCAGTGGAGTTTACTACTGCACACAGCAGAAAATTTAGTATTCTCATGTAACTAGTAATAGTTACTCATTATATAGCCCATCGTGTAACTAGTAAAATAGCCCACTATCAACTGAATAGTGAGTCGTTATGGTTATGATGGTTAAGGTATTGCCTTGGAACCTGGGAAACACAGTTTCATGTGGACCCTAGGCCTTCTACATTGGGGCAATTATAAAGCAGTCATTCTTCCTCAGCTCAATCTACCTCCTAGAGATATTTTGTGAAGAAAATTAACTGGAAGAAAAGTATGCCCATATCTTTGAACTCTTGGATGAAAAGTGCACACACACACACAAATTATATATATAAATAACTGGACATTAAGACTGAGCAATTTCTTTTCTTGAAGCCACTGAGCTTCACCAAAGATCTCTGACATTTTCACTTTTTTTTTCATTTAAGCCTAGTTCATACCTGGTTCATTCATAGAAGACCACTAGTTCATTGAGGGACATCTCTTATGCATGAAAGTGGCAATGTTTAAGGTTATCTGTTCCTTTCATGTTCAAGCAAACAGTGCAGAAAAAGAATGCACTTTTAAGAATCAATGGGCCATAAAGGTTCTATTGCCTCTTTGATGTTCAAATTAGAGTCCCTTGCCTGCTTTCCATATGACTAAGATCTTCAGAGATTTAATGGCCAGCTACAACTCTGTGAGTCTACAACTCTGTGTAAATGAATATAAGCCCTGTCCCCATTTGCAATTAACCACAGCTCAAACATACCCCTTTCTCCCTCTCCTGTCCCACAAAGTTGTTTTCTTGTCCTCAGACAGGTCAGTGAGCTGTCCTAAATGGAACTGACGTGCTGAAGCAGTATTTTACCAGTTATTCAACCCCAAATATATTGCCGGAGTGTATAGAATCTGGGCAGAGATGGCATATTGTATGCTAGTATAGTTTTTTTCAACTTAAGGAAAGTTAAGATAGTTCCAAAGTGTCCATGGAAGAATAAAAAAAGCTAAGATGGCTGCCATGAATGCATGACAAAGCAGGTAAAAAGGGCTGGAGTTTTAACCACACAGTCATGGCCACCATCTTTACTTTTTCTCTCTCTCTCTCTCTCACACACACACACACACACACAAACACCCCTTGACATATGAATCTTGGAATATATTTTTATTTATACAAAGTGTTAATGTCATTTTTGCTTGGTTATTTTGGGGGTATGCTAAATTGTACTTCTGCTCAAGGACTACAAGTGCTTATTACCTCCAGTATTTATTGTTTTAGAGCAGTGGTGGGATTCAAATATGTGAACATATGTGGACATATTCTCTGTGTGAATGCCACTTCCAGAAGTGCATTCTGGGCCGCTACCGCTTCTGCCGAACTGGTCCGAACTGGTAGAATCCCACCAGTTTTAGAGCCTTTTAATTCTCACCATCATAGCTAGTTATCCTTGATGATTCAATGGCACTTCATTTGCCTCTGCAAGCAAAAACCATTTCAGATATTAAGCTTGTAAGATTAGATCCTATGTGTAATAGAAGATCACTGTTAGTGGCCTACAACTTCCTTGATCTTAGAAGACAGGCATTGTGCCTCCAACATTACAGAAATTATTGCAGCTAATATTAGTGCCCTCCCTATAGTACATTAAGCCCATGTTTTGAGAGATAATTCCAAGAGAATGAATCTTCTGGGAAAGAAGTCAAATAAGCTACTTTCCCAGAGAAAGAAAACATGTAACCTTTGTGCCTAACATGGGTTAATAGATGAGATGAGATGAAATGAGATAACCTTTATTGTCATTTTTTTTTACTGTGGGCACAACGGCACACATCAAAAATGAAATTTAGTTGCCCGCTCTCAAAAGTGGATTTGTAATATTTGTAATATTTGTAACCCAGGATTCAACTATGGCATCCTTGGTGCTCTCTAAGTTTGATTGTTTTCTTGCCACTTGTATACAGAGAGAAAATCCTACTCCCTTCTAGCATTGATGATTATCTAGTTCAGACATGTCAAACTCGTGACGTTACGTTACATCGCGCAACGTATCGGAGCTTTTTCCCCATTGCCGGCAATGGGGTGGGCGTGGTTTTGTCGTGACACGTCCGGCCCACGGGCTGGCAGTTTGACACCCCTGATCTAGTTGGATAATGAAATGTCTGCAAGAAAACAACCAAACTCAGAGAGCACCAAGGATCCTACTAGTTGAAAATCAAAGCAAAATCTTTCTCCTGGCTACATCTTCGGTGAACCAAAATCAGTCACCAGATATGCTTCAGTGACACTTTCAAAGAATTTTCAGGCAGTCTTTTCCAGTCCCTTCTTAGAAAAGCCACGGTTTGAATCAAAGCAGGTCTTCAACTTCCAGGCTTCTAATTCTTCATCCCTGAAATATTCCAGAAATTCAGTGAATATGTGTAAGAAGCAGTTCTATGTAAGCACATTTTAAATGAGAGACAAGAAGATATAAAATCATATGCTGATGTACCATCTATGACAGGGTAAATAAAAATAAGGAAAATAAAGTCACAGATTGCTTTAGAGTGTTGGACAAAGTGCCTCATATTTATTATCTCTGCAACAATTCAGTATACAGTAGTTTACATTGCTATTCAATGTGTGGTAAATGTAATGAAACTGTTCCCTTCTATGGGAGCAGCTCTTAATACAAGTGCATCTTTGTGCTTCAAAGCTCTACCTAACAAGGTAAGAACAGGAGGAAGAGATTTCCAATAGTTTAAAGAGCTTGAATAAAAGATAGCTTGAGTCCTATGGCTGTATTTTCCCTTTAATTAGTTTGTGCAGAAGTATATTTGCATGGGAAGATTTAGAGCATGTGCACAGACTTAATTAAGAAAACAATGCATTCCCTCTTAAGATAATGAATTGGGGATTATGGAAATTTATTATTCTAGATCCTTCCATGGGTTAGCTGAGGTTGAATATCCGATAAACTTTTAAAATACATTAAGGTCAGCAGCTTGGAGGCTGTCAGGAAAGTCACTTGATACCACTCAGCCTAAAATGAATAATTACAAGGGGTGCCTGCAGCTGGCCTTTACCTTACACAAGATATTGGAGAATGACAAGCAGCAGTGACACAGAGGAAGATCCAACTCTCTTAGCTGGGATGAACCTTTATAACAAGGATTTTCAAACTTGGCCCTTTTATGACTTGTGGACTTCAACTCCCAGAATTCCTCAGCCAGCGTGGTTTGAAGACCCCTGCTTTATAACCAGGGCTTTTTTTGTCATAGAACGCCCAGAACGGAGTTCCGGCACCTTTTTGGGATGGAACCTTGTAGGGTAGGCAAGGCGGGTTGTATGACGTGTGTGAGTTCTGGCACCTTTTTTTTTTTGTAGAAAAAAAGCACTGTTTATAACTATGAGTTTAAGCGTAACCCACCCAAAATTGGTTGCAGAGAAGACTTCTTGAAATCAGAGGGATTAAACAGCACTCCTATGGCATCAGTCTTACATAAATCCTTAGGATTCTATTTTGTTCTCCAAACCAATATTTACATGAACCCATAGTGAGAAGCAGTTCCAGTATATGGAATTGGGTGTCACCAATATACAGATGATTGTCACACAAGAAAGACATTCTTTTGTTCAGCAGAACATCCACTAAAATGATGTATGGATTAGAGGAGACTATTTGTAGCTCAGGGTTGAACTGAGAGGCCCTTGGTGCTCTCTGAGCTTGGATGTTTTCTTGCAGACGTTTCATTACCCAAACTAGGTAACATCATCAGTGCTAGTAAGGAGTGGAGTTTGCTCTCATTTTATAGTCCAGTAGCTTTTCCTGCCAATGTTGGTAGAGGAATGGTCTTGGTGGTTCTTTGGTTGGACTGTTTACTTTTTTTTTTTTTTGGCAGTTTCTTGATTGGGCTATTGTTTGCTTCTTGATTGTTAGTCTAATGTTACTTTTGATGTTGATTTTTGCTCATCTGGGTGTTGATTACTGGTGGGGAGGTGTTTTGATTTTTTGTTCCTTTTTTGGCTTGTTGACTGTCTCTTTTGAATAGTATGTAGATGTTGCTTATGTCTGTGTACCTGTTGATGGCTGATTTGTCAGAGTGCCAGGCTTCCAAACATTCCCTAGCATTTTTGGCTTGGAATAGGATGGTCACCGTTTCCCAGTTGAAACTATGGTTAATAGCTATGTGTTGTGAAATTAAGGGTTTTTCATCATGTCTTCTAACTACTAGTTGGTTTCATTGATGTGTTCTGCAGGTCTTCTGCCTGTGTCCTATGTACTACATAGTGGCTGTTGCAGTACTTACACTGTAAGTTGTATATGACTCCTGCTTTTTCTTCAGGAGCTGCTGAGACTTTTAGTTTACTTAGGATGTTTTGGAGGGCTTTAGTTGTTTTGTGTGATATGCTGACACCATGTGGTTGCAACAGTCTGTTTATGTATGGCAGTGTTATCATTTCACAGCTTGTGTTGTTTGTGTTATATTGGGTTGAGTGGCCAGGCACTTTTGATGTGGTTGCATCCATTTTGTTGGAAGATGTTGTATAGATGATCTGTTTCCTTCTTCTGATGTTCGGGATCTTGGAGTCCTAATGGATGATCACTTGACTATGAGCCAGCAGTGTGCAGAAGCAACAAAAAAAGCTAATACAATCCTGAGTTGTATAAACAGAGGCATAGAATCAAGATCATGCAAAGTATTAGTACCATTTTATAAAACCCTAATAAGACCACACCTGGAATACTGCAGCCAATTTTGGTCACTGTATCACAAAAAAGATGTTGAGAGTTTTGAAAAAATTCAGAGAAAAGCAACTAAGGTGATCAAGGCCTAAAACATACAAAGAATGGCTGCAGGATTTGGGTTTGGCTAGTCTAAAGAAAAGAAGAAATAGGGGAGACATGATAGCAGTATTCCAGTATTTGAGGGGCTGCCACAAAGAAGAGGGGATCACATTTTTCACCAAAGCATCAGAGGGCAGGACAAGAAACAATGGTTGGAAACTGATCAAAGAGAGAAGCAACCTGGAATTAAGGAGAAACTTCCTGACAGTGAGGACAATTATCCAGTGGAACAGCTTGCCTCCAGAAATCGTGGGCACTCCATCACTGGCGATTTTTAAAAGACTAGACAGTCACTTGTCTGAGATGGTATAGGTTCTCCTGCTTGAGCAGGGGGCTGGACTAGAAGACCTCCAAGGTCTCTTCCAGCTCTATATTCTATTCTATTCTATTCTATTCTATTCTATTCTATTCTATTCTATTCTATTCTATTCTAAATAGTGGTATTACACAGCTTCTCTTGTGGAAGCTTAGGTTGTTGTTTTGGTAGTGGAGTGCTTGGTTGGTGTGGGTGGTTTTTCAATATACTTGTGTTTTTAGTTGCCATCATTGTCTCTGCTGATGAGGACATTCAGGAAGGGTAGCATGTTGTTGTTTTCTTTTTCCTTTGTGAATTTGATTCCTTTGAAGATACTGTTGATGGTTTTGGGTGTGTTCTCTAGCTGGTCCTTTTTTATTATTACAAAGGTGTCATCTATATACCAGATCCATACTTTGGGTTGTATGCATGGGAGAGCTATCGATTCCAGATGCTGCGTGTGTAGATTTTATGCTTAATAATGGAACAGGTTCTTAGGTTGGCATGTTTGATTCATCTTCTGGCATAATTTAAAGTGACCATTGTTTTGTGTAAATGATTTGGACCCAGGTGAAAAGCCACCTCCTTCTTGCTTCTACTTGGATTCATGCTCAATCTTGCATTTCTTGATTTCTGTTCTGCCATCTTTGATTATTCTTTCGATGGGGAACCACAAGAATATTTCTTCTCTGCAGCAGCACCCAGATTATGGAACTCTCTAATTCAAACTCTATTTGGAAAATGAGTTAATATACCAGATTCTGTTTTAACCAACTTGATGGGCCACAGATGCTACTTATCTTAAGAATAAAGGCAGAAGCCAAGCATTTATTCTGGGGTCAATGAGTGATCAGAGCCATGTGAGTTAAGTTTAAGGAATGCAATATTTGCATAAACATTTGCATAAAGAACAAATTTTCTTTGCATTAGAACCTTATTTGTGAAGATGTATTTCTTCCGAAAAGTTTAGTGGCTGATAACTAGAAGAGGAGTTAATCCTTTCCCAAGATATTTAACCGTATAAATTTTCAATTCTGCACAGCAAGCCCCTAAAACCAAATTCTAGAACCTGTATTAGATTGTGTTAGGAATTGCCTTTATTTACTTCTTGTTCCTTGGGCAGAGTCTATCTTGGTGCTCACTGGGTCTGAATCTCAAAAACCTTGGCCTGGCTTTCTGCATTACAGGACTGATTGTATTATTGATTGAGTAACTGCCTTAGCATCCCAATACCTCAGACAGAATAGTTTCTATATTCAATGGAGGAGAAATAGCCTCCCTTCCAGATGTTCAAGGCCAAGCTCACAGTGTGGAAAGTTAGGTGAACTAACTATCCAAGTACTTCATTCTTGAAATATTTATTCCTTGAATACAGAAATAGAGTAGATCCTTACTGTGATGATCCAAACAAGCAAAAGAAAATCTCAGTGGCTTTAAATGGCTCCTGCTTTGCAAATATGGTAATTACACCCTGTTATTTGCCACTTTCCACTTACCCTGGAATGATAAGCACATTGTTCAAATGCAATAAGTGAGAGAATTAAGTAAGGTGATTCAGTCAACAAGGTTAAGAGAAATCATTACACATGATATTGCCACTAAAATAAAGACTGTTTTTTGGAAGAGGGTGGTTCAGTATACACTTTTCATTAAAAAAAAGCCTTTGGCTCAAGGGAATCATTTGTTTAACATGCACAAAAATCTGTCTTTAACATGCAGTGGGGGAGGGGGAGTACACTTCAAAGGCATGTTTTCTGGTTTCGGGCATTACAGTTTAGGAACTGGAGATGCCTTTGCAAACAAGGGGAAGAAAACAACCCCACACCAAATGAACTCTTGAGAAACAGGCAATGTGTGTGCAAAATTTGGAAGGCTCTCAACTGCAAGAGGAGATGCCTGCAGCTTTAGGTGGTATAAGTGGGAAAATGAATCAGAATCAGAATAGAGCTGGAAGGGACCTTGGAGGTCTTCTAGTTCAGCCCCCTGCTCAAACAGGAGATCTTATACCATTTCAGACAAATGATTGTCCAGTCTTTTCTTTAAAAACCTCCAGTGATGAAGCACCCACAACATCTGAAGGCAAGCTGTTCCACTGGTTAATTGTCCTCATTGTTAGGAAGTTTCTCCTTACTTCCAGGTTGCTTCTCTCTTTGATTAGTTTCCATCCACTGTTTCTTGTCTTGCCTTCTGGTGCTTTGGAAAATAAGTTGACCTTCTCCTCCTTGTGGCAGCCCCTCAAACACTGGAATACTGCTATCATGTCACCCCTAGTCCTTCTTTTCTCTAAATTAGCCAAACCCAAATCCTGCAATTGTTCTTCATATGTTTTTGTCTCCAGGCCTTTAATGGTCTCAGTTGCTCTTCTTTGCACTTTTTCCAAAGTCTCAACATTTTTTCTGTAATGTGGTGACCAAAACTGGATGCAATATTCCAGGTGTGGTCTTACTAAGGATTTATAAAGCAGTACTATTACTGATTTTGATTCTATGCCTCTGTTTATATAACCAAGGATTATATTAACGTTTTTGGCTGCCGCCACACACTGCTGGCTCATGTTTAAGTGATTGTCCACTAGGACTCCAAGGTCCCACTCAGTTACCGTTTTTGAGCCAGGTTTCACCTAATCTGTACTTGTACGTTTGGTTTTCCCTGCCTAGGTGTAAAACCTTGCTTTTCTTCATATTAAATTTCATGTTGCTGGATAGGGCCCATTGTTCAAGACTGTCAAGATATTTTTGGATCCTGAGCTTTCTTCAGGGGTGTTGACTATTCCTGCCAGCTTAGTGTCATTTGCAAATTTGATGAGTTCCCCCTCTATTCCCTCATTTAAGTCATTTATGAAGATATTGAAGAATATTGGGCCTGAGCGAACCCCACTGCATACTTCCCTCCATGTAGATGTAGTACCATTAAGGACTACTCGCTGAGTATGGTTTGTGAGCCAGTTATAAATCCATCTGGCGGTGATGCTGTCTGTTGTGTCCTGAGCCTGCAAAAGCAGGCTTGGGACGATGCAAGAGTCCCGGGCATTTGCAAAAGCTGCCCGGGACCAGACTGAGCGGCGCCGGCCTTGCGCGCATGCGCAAGGCGGGAAAAGACTGCCTGTGATTGGTTGAAATTGCCCGGGGATCAGAGGGTATAAATAGAGGCCTGCGTGCCTCTGCTCGGGTTGTTCGTTGACTGTAGTCAGAGAATAAAGACATG